>NC_143133.1:102299220-102450736 GCF_059928025.1 Delphinapterus leucas
GGTGCAGAGAGTTAACAGTACAGTATTGTGCACTTAAAAATGTGTTAAGAGGGTAGAACTCAAATTAAGTATTCTTACCACCCAAAACAAAACAAAACAAAAACAAAACACAGGGACCCAAGGAAATTTTGGGAGATATTAGGTATGTCTATTACCTTGATTGTCGTGATGTGTGGGTGTTTGCATATGTCCAAGCTCATCAGATTGTACACATTAAATATGAACAGTTCTTTGTATATAAATTATATTTCAGTCAAGTTGTTAAAAAAGAAATTCTATCTAAAATAGTGAAATTATTATAACTGCAATTATTATACATTTCCATAACTGTGGAAATGTATTTAAAAGCAGTTGTGATGTTTCTTTAAATATAATGCTGACCACGATGCTTTGTAATTTTCCTTTCAAAAACTGGATTTTCCCAGCATGACAGTCAGTGCTGGCATCAGTAACAGACACTTGAAAACACTCATGCCAAGGAGTTAACAGGAAATATCTTGGCAAATTCAGAGTCAAAAGAAAAGCACAAAATTGTCAGAACACATATCGTGTTTCTCAGAATTATCTGTATCATGTTGGAAGTTTTTATACGGAAGTGTGTGTTGACACTAATGATTAAGGCCAGGATTCCTACAATTGACAGGAAAATGACCTATAAATAATGACCTGTGATGGACTTGTCATACAGTCATTAAGTGAAATATTCTAGTACCAGTTTCCTCCCTTTGGTATCCCAGTTTCCGGCTTCTGTGAAGTACTTTTCCTTTGTAAAGATCACTCATTTTATCTGAGACCATCAAGTTTTCTTTGAGCTTTATCAAATGATAATTTCATTCTCTCTCTTAGTAGATAACAATATCAAATGGAGTTTCACAAGCCTTTCTGGAACACATTCTGCTTGCACAGAAATTTTCTCTGGAGAGCTTCTTATTCCTCTGTCTATAAAAAGCAAAATAAAATGCTTGAAATGTTGAAAGTTTAAATTGTTTGAAGTTTAAGATAAAAGTTAATTTTATGAATCGTTAAGCAACCAGTTTGTCAATTATTTCATGTAACACAAAATCTATATTTTTCTAATAAAGTTCAGTGTAACTTCTTGGGAAATGGTATTCAGAAATGTGCAAATAATTTCAATATTAAAATTCCATTATTTTACCATATGTGTGTGTGTGTTTGTGTGTGTAATGAAATGTAAATTTCTGGAAAAATCATTTTATTAACTAAACACTAGGTCAAAGTTTCTCCAACTGAGTACTATAACTGTCAAGGGTCACGGGACAGTAACACTGGGGAAGTGAAGGAAGCTGTTGTTCTCTTTCAGCCCTGAGGGGCTCCAGCAGGTTTCTCCTCTCCTTTGTCATTGTTCCTTCTATTCTTTTTTCTTCCTTCTTTCCTTCCTCCCTTCATTCTTTTCTTCCTTCCTTGTTTTTATGTTTATGGTTGGGGGATTACTGTGGAAAACTAAAAAGTGATAAGCACTATCTTCTAAACCCACAAGCAAGATGCTATGTATTTAGACACTTATAGGAGAAGAAAAATGGGGTATTTGAAACCATGTCACAATAACCATATTATATTTATTTAGTGTATGATGTGATAAAAAATGACATGTAATTAAGGCTGAGAAATGCCTACAGAAATCACTCCAGCAACAAACAGAGAATTAATATCCTGTAAATTCTACATTCAATAATTTATTATGTTGTTCATTTTAAATGCTAATATTGGGATAATTTATTTTTAGAACACAAAATGACCACTTTTAAGACCCCTCTGTAAATAACCTCACATTAAATGACATCTAAGAAGGAAATAACATGCTGGTTTTGTGCCAGTATTTAGAGGTTCAGAAGTAAAAGTCACCTTAGAAACATTTCACATAAACCTTTCATTTTATAGATAGTGAAAGTGAATTTGAGAGAGTTTAGGGCAACTGTGACTTGCCTATGTTCACATGTCCAAAACTAAAACTGACCTCTAAACAAGTGAGATTCTGACATAACACGGTATATGTCCTATAAGGCAATTCTAATGCTGAGACTGGGACTGATATCTCCCTGGAATTGGCTATTTCTATTCTCTCTCTGCCATCTTTCTACACTCCCTTTGGACTGCATATGTATCAATCAACATTGCTGGGTAGTTTACTCTAGAGTCTGGAAAATATGAAAAGAGAAATGTCATAGCCCACAATTAAAAAAAAAAAACAACCCACAATCATGACGGAGAGACAGAACATGAATGCATGGAAAAAAGTAAAAGACGAAACACAATACCAGGCAGTGGAGTCCAGTCCCTTCCAGCTGAGTCCTAATTGGTGTCTCTCTCCTATATCTTTACATCTTGAACCGTTCTCATCAAGGCGGCATGAAAACCCTCTAGAGTACCTCTTTGAAATATACCCTTTCTCTACTTGAAATTTTCAATGGGTGTCCCTTCAGAAAGAATCTAGATCCACTTAGTCAGGTAAGCAGCAGTAAACACAGTAGGAACCCTCCCTCCACCCATCCTCCAAATTTGTTTTCCAGCCTTATGTCTCACTATTCGCCTAAAACGGAACTAATCTTCACCTAAACTACATGACCCACTATTGCCTGAACACGCTTATTTTAAAAAATTTGCCTCTGTGCTCCTGTTTATGCCATGCTATGTTGGATGCCCTCTATTCACCCCTGTCTATCAAAATTTGCCATGATCCACAACCCAGGTTGAGTGGTGCCTTTTTCATAAAGCTTCTCTTGTTCAGTCAGGAGTCATCTTCTGGTGCCTAGAAAATCTTTAGAGATATGGTTATATGTTTTGAAGCACTTAGCATATTTGCCCTTGAACTATACTTCTTTTGTTTCTCCTAATTTAGTATATGTTCACTGAGAACTGGAAATGTCAACCTCTGATTCACCCATATTATTTAGAAAAATACATAGTACAGGTTTTGTCATAGAAAATCTCAGAAACTAATTTAAAAAATACTAGTTAAGAAGTTTAATATTTATCTGGCCAAACTTCTCACTCAATAAAGAAGAAAAAGGAGAGTTAGTTTTATTTTTGAATGGTTATAATCAAATAAAATCTTTGCATCATTAGGTAAGCAAAGATTTATTAGAACAAAAAAAAAAACAAGAGCCACACAAAAAATTTTTAATTAGACTTAATTAAAAATAAAAACATCTGCTCTGCAAAAGACACTACTAAGAAAATGAAAAGTCAAGCTATAGGTTGAAAGAAATATTCACAACACATGTATCTGATAAAAGACTTGAATCCAGAATATAGTAAGAACTCTCACAATTCAACAAGAAGATGACCCAAAAAGAGGGTGGAGGGTTATTTGAACAAACACCTCACGAAAAGAACATACAAATAGCTAATAAGCTCAGAGACAGATGTCAAGCTTCATTCATCAGGAAAATGCAAATGAAAAGCACCATAAGACATTACTACACACCCACTAGACAAGCTAAAATTATTTAAAAAACAATCAAAACCAAACCTTGACAGTACCATCCGTGTTGAGCATGTGTAGTCATTGAAACTTTCATATACTATTATTGGGGGTATAAAATGGTAAACTACTTTAGAAAACAGTTTGGTGATTTATTATATTTAAATATACACTTTTTGCATGGACTCATTTATGTCACTTCTAGATATTTATTCAAAAAAAGATGAAGCTATACATCCACAAAAAGATTTGTACACCAATGTTTACAGCAAATTTACTTATCATAGCCCCAATGTGAAAACAACCCAAATGCCCCTAAACAGGTAAATAGATAAACTGTGAAATATTCATATAATGGCATACTATTCAACAATTTAAAAAACTACTAATACATGCAAGAAGATGGGTGAATCCCCAAATCATGAACCTGAGTGAAAGAAGCCAGACAGAAAGGAAAATATATTGTATAATTCCATTCTATTGTGGCAGAAATTGTTGTCATTCTGAGGTGGAAAGGATATTAACTGCAAAAGGGCCTGAAGAAACTTTTTGGTGTGATGGGAGTGCCCTTCATCCTAATTATTGCACTCTTATGACTTCACAGTGTAAATTTTGCCTCCACAAAGGGTGGATGCCCTCTCCTTGGAAGTCTAATTATTTATATGTAAATAAATTAATTATGAAATATGTCCCATTATTTCAAATTAATTTTAAATATATTGAATTAGTGAAAATTTATTATGTAAACTTAGGGTAGCTTTGGTATAATTGCAACAGAGCTGAACATTAAAGAGAAATATACAGTTTTAAAGTTCATTTTCTAAAACTCCTCAAGCAGATGTGTCTGGTATTCAGAAGTGTTTGAATTTTAGGATAGGAATGTGAAGCATATACCATGCATTACACAGCAGCTGCATCATCCCTTAATTAAAATATTAAAATTTCTGTAGTGAAATATGAAAATTCATACAAAGTAAGTTAAAGACTATACCACAGCATCATGTCAGTTCAGGTTCGCTTTTAAGCTAAATCAGTTTTAGTACGACACTCACCCCAAACTTCCAGTTTCTAAAGATGTTTGGATTTTGGAATTGCAAATAAGGTACTGTGGATCTGTGGTTCAGTTTACCAATAATTATTAAAATGGCTCAACAAAGAACATGCTTGCTGTATTTCCAGGTTATATAAGTGGTTGTAATGAACTGGTACTTTTGTCATATATAGGAATCTTGGCCAACACTAAATTTGTGGCACTGTTCTTTGAGTGGGGAAATATAATCCCAAGCCAATGATAAAGTTTCTGTTTTTAGTGGACTTACTATGAGGATGAAGTAACATTTTTTCCTTAAATGTAATATCCTTCTGCTATTAATTTTCATCTTTAAATTTGTACCTATATCACAAAACTGCAAATAAATGAAGAATCTTTCTGCAGAAAATACAGTTTTCTCCACTAAAATGAACAAACAAAAAGCTCAACATGAAATTGATGACATAAAATATTAAATTTTTCATTAGAATCATTGCTTAGTTCTCATTCAACTGGGCCTGATTTCTTCTATGTCCTGGCCAGTGCTTATTGTCGTGTGTGTGTGTGTGTGTGTATGTGTGGTGTGTACACATTTGACTTCGTTACTAAGGAAACACTGGCAAATCTGGTATGGTACAGAGGTAATATGATATAATACAAAGAGCATGGGAATGGGAGTTAGTAAACCTGTTCTTAAATTCCAGGTACTTTCTTTAAAACCTTGTGACAAGATAATTTAGTTTTTCCAAACCTTAAGTTTTATAATCTATAATCTGAGAGCTGTGAATAAAACTTTTCAGGATTGTTTTTAGGATAACATGAGATACTGTCAATCATCCAACGTGGAGTAGGCACTTGATAAGTTGTAATTATAATAATAAGTTTACTACTTTCTTATTAAAACCTTGACAGAGAAATCTATGATTGATTGAAAAGGGAAGTGCAATTGTATTAGAGATCAGCTTAAAACCTCACCTTGTGAAAATGTTATTCTGCTTCTCCCTACAAGACTATTATATATTTTCACCACTGGAATTTGGCGAAAGCTATATTTGATAATGTTTGATGAGCACACACTCTCTATTATTTTACAATATCTAGTACAAAGCCTGTGGTCAGGAATTACAATTCAACTAGTGTAAAATTTTCAGAATTCTAGGAGAAAATTTTCTCAGTAGGAAAGATGTAAATTGCAACTGGAGATCATTAAAACTTAAGGCTCTGATTGGATTTTGACATAGTGAATAAAATTTAACTCTTTTTAAGAAAGTTTGGCTATATAATCTGACAATGCAAATGAGGAAGGGTATTTTATTGTAAAAAGTCAACTACCAACAATCAACTAGAGTCCATTAAGCCATTTATTATTGAAATAATTATTTCAGATTGATTATTTAAGTATCAAATGCAGTTAAGCAATTGACTTATTCTTCTTTTATTTATTTTTTTCACTACTTAGTTTTTCTGGGAAATCCTATCCAGGTCATCATACCACAATCGAAAACAACTGATAATGAAAAGAATGCTAATTGGTTTCCTCTCTCTTATCACTGATTCATACACAAACTATTGTTTCCACATTCTTCCTCTTGTTTGTACCCAACCTCTATATCTAGACTTTAAAAATTTTTGGAAGTAATTAGGAACTAGCACAGCATTGATAAACTATATTGAGTAGTAGCATGATGAATGTGAACTAGAAATAGTGTGTTTAAAGTTACTAATCAAATATTTATTGAACAAGCATTGAGACAAGTGCTAAGGATAAAAAGACAAGATTCAGTTTTTGCCCTTTGGGAACCCAGAGTTTAGTAGAGATTTGTAAACAAACAAATCGAACACAGAATGATGCATGCAATAACAGATTGTAGCCAAAGTAATAAACATTTAGACAATTAATAAACATGCTGGCCAGTGGAAATGGGGCTATTAGACCACTCAAAACCCTGTGTTCTGCTCCGAACCTTCTGTGGCCAAACCAACATTGCCTCAAGTTGGGTGAGCCAAAAACTATTGATCAGTCCCTCAATTCACTTCCTTCAAAGAGAATGTAAGAGCTAAGTTCATGAATTCCCAGGCTTTTACTTCCTGTTTAATTCAGCCAATATCTAAAGTCTAGTGACCTCTTTAAAAAAAAGTAAAGTCTACTGCAAAAAAAAATATCTACTTTCTATTGCATTATGCTGTTTACCTTCCTGAGAAAACTCCTCCCAGCCCCTATTCCTTCATCTTTCTCCCCGCTCATGCAGTGGTGGCCCCTAAAAGATCTATTCCATAACAAAAATTCCTCTATACCATTGACTTCTATTCCAAACATTCCCCCTACCTCTGCCTCATTGGACCCTGACTCTCTTGAGAGCCTAGTTTCACCTGCAGGCCTCAGGAAGTGGCTTTTATTTTTTCTGTCAACCTCCACATATTAAGCATGAGTAGTAAGATTAGCAGATTTCGCATATTTCTTTCCCACTGTCCAGTGAGCACACCCACTGTTAGGAGGCTTGATGCTCAGTCCTGTCACTCACTCCCACCCCTTATGGGTGGCACCTACCAACCACTCACTAACTTCACCTAATTCACTGAACACCTTGACACCTGAGTCACAGATAGTCTTCCTCTTTATCCTGGATTCCTGCTATTATCCTGTAAGATTTCCAGGTCCATGATTTTCGAGTCCTATTCAGGACTCTAAGAACTTATTTCCAATATTTTCCTCTACTTCACTCTGATACACATTCTTAAGGCCATAATCTGGACATGGCCATAATCTGAAGCTAATAAAATTCAAATCGTCATGTGTCCATAGTAAGTTTACTTTTTCAGCTAATCTTATGGTGACTACTCTGCAACATTTTCAGGATTCTTAATTTGTTGTCCCTCCCACACTCTATACCCTTATTCTAATCCTAATACTAACCTAATCATAACCATAACCATGACCATAAGCATAACCATAATCATAATCCTTCTTTCTGCCTTCCTGTTCAACTTAGATTCCATGGTCCATTACTTCAATTATTCTTTCTTTCCCTTGTAAACTCCAGCTTCTTCTGGTTTTTTTTTTCATTGCATTCATTTAGCAAAACTAAATTCTGAAGGAATCCATTTTCTGTGTCTTGGGCAATGAACAATACTGGAAAAAATAACAAACAGAACAAAGTAACAGTATAAATTTATCATCACTGACCTCATCTAGATAATTAACAAATCTCTCACTGGCCTCAGTTATTCACATATTTTATACTTTTCTCAACAACTATTTATACCACACCAGACCCATCATTTTTCAGGCCCAGGTGAATTTACTTCCTAAAAGAGAAAAATAGAAGATATCACATGAGTACACCCTTAATTCCCAGACACTCAACCTATAAACCTAATTGCATTTGCAGCCACCCTATTATCCTTCCCTCCTGTTCAAATATAAGCAACATTACTCCTGACCCTGTTTCAGGTCAGTTCTCTACCAGTGCCCTAGATTCAATCCCCTCTTACCTTCTAGGAAGCATGCTGCCTATTATCTCATTACTCTCCTATGTAATCAACTTCCTTCTTTCTCAAACAAGTCTTCCTCATAAGCATTTAAAGGTTTTTATCTTAAAAACAAAACAAAAAACATAAACAAAAATAAAACCTTCCTGGACCCCAGTTTTACTTCTATCATCTTATCTCTCTTCTTCTCCTGAACTTGACAGTTAAATTTCTTGAACAAGTTGAGAACCCTCCCTGTATCCTTTTCTTATCCCCGGCCACCACTTTCTCCTCAACATACTCTGATAAGCCTCATGTTCTACTGTTCCACGAAAACAGCTCTCACTACCATCAACAATGACCTCCATGCCACTAAGCCAAAAACCAATTTCTTGTTCCATGGCTTACTTTTCTGTGAGTGGTGCTGACCACTTTTGGTTAGAAGTTAATATAAAGTAGTTGTTAAAACTGTGGGCTCTGGAGTCAGACAGCCTGGGATAGATTCCTGAGTCTGCCAATTACTAGCTGGGACTTAAAGCAATTAATTAAAAATATCTCTATGCCTCAATTTCCTTCTATGTAAAATAGAGATAAAAATAGCACTTACTTCATAGAAATGTTGTAAGAATAAAGTAAATGAATGTAAAGTTCTTAGAGCATAGCCTGACACCTGGTAAGCTCTCAATAAATGTTACCATTAATTCTATTGACTACTCCTTCCTTCTTGAATAACATTTTTTGGCTCCTAAACGTCACACTCTCTTGATTTTGGTAGAAGGGCATTTATGTCTGTCCTGGAGGAAAGGAAAATAACATGATCAAGGATTTAACAATTTCAATTCAAACTCTTGTGGTCCTAAAAAACTCATACTTTTGTATATATGTATTTATTTTTATCTGTTTATGGCAGGGCAGAAATGGTTGAAAGTTAAACTCAACATTTAAATATCTGGGTTAATTGTAGAATAAAAATGTAAGGTGTACTCACAGACTACCCAAGTATCCTTAAGTCAAAATTAGGGCATTGATTAGGAAAAGTGAGGATATTTGGGAAGACATGAATAAAGATGAAAATCTTGGATCTACTTTAAACTTTCTTTCAATGGGGTGCTGATTCTCCTCACGACTTATCCCTACCACCCTTATTTTGTCTAGACCTATAACTAGAAAGATCTAAATATATTCCAATAGGGACAAGTGAAAAATCCAACCTAGGAAGAAATAGGTTACACTCCAAAAGATTACAATATTTTTCTAAGTTATATTGGCATAAACTTAGGAGATATATGTGAGAATATATTGTAACAGTTTTAGACCAAAGAGGATGAAATATTGGATTAGGCCAAATTAATCTACGTAAGTGTACTTATTCGTGAATTAATATGGTAGGTTGAGCAAATAAAAGTGTTCTCTTTGTGCCTCAATTTTTCTATATCAAGGCTCAGTTCTGTTTCTTAATAGTTCTCCAGATGATATTATCAATACATGGTTTTAAATACTGTTTATTTTCTGATGACTTTCAAATATATATCTCATATCTGCTTTTTCATCTGAGTCTTAGAACTTTACATTTCAAACGATCTCCTCAAAATCTCCATTTGGATATCTGAGAGAGAAAAATTTCAAACTCTATATACCCATAACCAAACTCATAATTTATCTCCTAAAGACATTTATACTAGAGTGTTCCTCCAGTGTAAATGGCCAAAGTATTTACTCACTTGCACAAGTGAGAAACCTGGGATTGAATCTTGACACCTCCTTCATATCTACTGCCAATAGCCATATCATCAAGTGTTATCTTTTTACCCTCTAAATAGCTTTCTAAATCATCCACTACTCTTATTTTCACATTTCCTCATTCCTTGAAGATTTGAGCACGTGACCTAATGAACTATTATTCTCTTCAACATTTCAATATCTGTGTAGATCACCTGTCAATATGGTGACTCTAAATTCCTTGACTCTCTCCCAATGATCTTTCTTGCCCCCCATCTCAGATAATAACTTTCAGGATCCTGCTCTTGTTTTTGTAAATGGCAGCAATGAAATTCATCCAAATTTTCCATTTCAAACATCATATTCTCCAACCAGCACTTCCTATCTTGCCAGCTAATAATCACTAGAATGGCAACTCTAACAATCCTTTCACCATTCTGGCATCTCAGCATATCAACCCTCACAGCTTTGCTCTCCCTTTATGCCCTTTCTCCTTATTTGGTTTAAATTCATGGTCAGTCATAGTCATTCTTCACATATGTTCTGAACCCGTTTCCTTTTCCCTCACTTTTATGGTACTGTTGCAAAATGACAACCTTAATTAAACTCTTTGCCTAGTCTCTGCTTGCTTTGACAGACCAGGTCTCTCCCTTTCACAGAAACTGTCTAACAGTACACCAAACCTATCTTCCTTCCCCCCCGGGTATGAAGGTAGACAGTATTTCCCAGCCTCTGCTGACTTAAGGTGTAGCTATGGCATTGAATTTTAGCCAATAAATGTGAGTAGAAATGATGCATACCATTTCTAGGCGTGGCATATATAAAATTTTTGAGATCCTCCATTTTCTCTCTTCTCCAATTTTCCAGCTGGGTATCAAGGCCCAGGATAACCTTGGAAACCCTGTGTTGAGCTTCTATCCACCGGGAGCACTGAAAGATGCAGTTGCACGACCTTGGATTCCACCTCTACTGCCATGTCCCACTACCACCTAGACTTTAGGTTACCAATATGTAAATTTCTGTTAGGCATTAAGATTTCAGGGTTAATCTGTCACAGTAGCTAGCATTACCTTAACAAATAGAACCACTATAGAATCATGTCTGTAGAAAACACACAGCTGTGCTAATTGATTTCACTTTTAATTTCATGATCACTAATCTTAATTGTCATCTAACATTAACACTAAATTTCCCTACCCTATTCAGTATCCTACCCTTATAGATAAAAATTCAAACTTTTCCTCTTTCCTCAAAACTCACACCTGGTCTATCAACAATCTCATCACCAATACCCTCAAAATATATGCAGAATTGAATGCTACTTCACTCTCAGGTCCAAGCTCTCTTTATTTCTACTGACTAACTGGTCTCTCCTTTCAGCAGCCAGGTGATCCTATTAGAATGCAAGGCGAATTATTCCAGATCTCAAAACCCTCCAATGGCTTTGTATTTTCAGGGTATGGTCAAGAAAATAGAAACAACACTGGATATTTCAAACTGAAGGGACGCTTACATGGGTGCTGGATGACTTAAAGAGCAAAGGGGTAACACAGAAATTGATAACTGTGGGCAAGAACTGCCATCATGGGGCCAGGGAGCAAAGGAGAAAAGGTAGTTTACCGGAACCTGGGAGCTTAGAAGAAGCACTCTGCAGGGCTGGTTCTCCTACTTCTGAGGGAGGAGCCTGAGATTGTGTCCCAGAGCTATGCTGGAAATGTCATAAAACACTGGAGGTTGGACCCAACTGCTGCTTCTGAGCAGTGCTGACAAAGACAGGCAAATATAACTGGAAATGTAATTTGCCAACTCCCAGCCTCAGTCTCACCATCATAAAGCCATCAGGTTTGGCTACTCAGCACTCATAAAACTCCTCTACACATATTTTTACTTACATGGAATAATAATAGCAACATTATGCTTCTACCCATCGGGGTCTGACTCTTTCTTATCCAAATGAAATCCCTCTCACACTTTTCCCCATAAAGAAGAGACTCAGAGCCCTAACATTTACCATATCTCATCTCTAGGGGATGTTAAATTTTCTTTTTCAGTCACAATTTCACTAAAATTGTTACACAAAGTAATACAGATAAAATAAGGTATGAAGTAAGTTAGTGATTCCTCTGGGCTCAGATGGATCTACTCATCTGCCTGTGGTCAGCTGCTGGGATGGCTGTGCTGGTCTTTGGACTCTCTTATGTGTCTGAGGCCTTGGCTATAATACTTTGTCTCTGTTCCATGTGGTTTTTCATTTTCCAGAAGGCAATGACAGGCTCTTTTATGTAGCAGTTTCAGGGTTCCAAAAGAGAGAGCAGAAGAATAGAAAGTTTCTTGAGACCTAGGCTTAGAATTCACTCAATATCACTTCTGCCATATTCTACTGGCCAAAGCAAATCACAAGGGCAGCCCATTTCAAGATGTGGAAAAATAGATTCTACCTCTTGAAGGTAGGAGCTACAAGAATTGCTATTTTGCAATATACAACATTAAGTACAAAAGAAAACATACACAGCTCTCCTTTTTCCACTACAAATTTCCCCTCAGTTGGCCCACTGTGAGATGGATTTTCTTATTTAACTGTATATGTACCTATTTTTACCAGTGGCCCAAAATGATTCTTGAGTTCCTAGCATTAGCATTAATCTAAGTCTAGTACACAGTCATCAATTAAATGTGTGCAAACATGTTTCATGAAGACTTAGAAAAGTTTTACAGTACATAATTGTGGCAATATTGCAAAGTCCTTTCTCAAAGATATCCAGCATCCTTTTCAATCAAAGAACTCCAGGTCACTGAATTGGCTTAGGTTTGGGAATTGGCTGAGAAAGAATACTCAAGTTAGATTTTTGCCCATCAGACTTAGAGCTTTCCTATTACATTGACTAAGTAACACTTTAGAAATCTGACCACATATTTCACTCCTAGGATATTTCACTCCTAAGAATCAAGTAACCATAGCCTAAAATCTGTGCAAGGCAAGATATTCTAATTACAACCCTTCCTTGCTATCCATTACAAATCTTGTACAAATCTTGGTTCTTGAGGTTAGTGGCACTACTTAACTTCTTCTACTCTGTGATTCCATGATATCTATTGAAATTAAGGATCCCTTTTCAATGACAGCATCTTTAGACTTCAGAGGATAGCTACCATAGAGTTTTACAAAGATACTGGTGCATGCCTTAGTGAAGGGAATGTCCTCTGGGCCCTCTAAAGAGATGTAGTGGGGGTGGTGCATGTGCAAGTTTCACAAGTCCACTCCTACACCTCTATATCCCTAAGTCTTTTCTTTAGATTAGATTAGGAAATTCTCATCTAATCTCATTGAAAGAGGGCTGACATTGAATCCAATAAACCAAGAAAACTGTTAGAACAACTTTCATATGCTCAACCTACCATATTAAATCTGGAATAAGAATACATACATTGATTACTTTGTCCTAATCAAATGTCACATTTCATCCTCCTCGGTCAAACATCTTTATAATGTATTCCCACTTAACATTCCTGGTTCATGCCAATATAATTTAGGAATATATTGTAATTCTTTTGGAGTATAACCTATTTTTCCTGGGCTGGATTTTCCACTTGTCTATGGAATGCACTCAGATTTTTCTACCTATAGGGCTAGATACAATAGGAGTGGGAACTCTTGAGGAGCAACTCATTGAAAGGAAGGCTCAGAGTAGATTCCTGATTTTTTCAGCTTTATTTGTGTCCACCCAGATATCCCCCCCTCGTTTCGAATCAATGTCCTAATTTTCACTTAGGACACTTGAAACACCTGTGAATGCACCTTCTATTGTAATTCTATAACTAACCCAAATATTTAAATGTTGAGTTTAATTTTCAGCCATATCTGCCTTGCTATACACAAACTAAAATAAATACATTCATATGAAAATGAGAGATTCTTTTAGTGTTACAAGAGAAGCTTTGAGATTATTAAACCCCTGAGCACATCACCTTCCTTTTGTATGGTCTCCAGTGCAGTCAGAAATAGCCATTCTGCCTCATAGCCATGAGAGTTATTATTAGCACCATATCAGTCAACTGCAGCAGCCACTTGGTCCTGTAAGTTATTGATTTCAATAAGCACTTTATCCCAAGCAACTGCAGGTGGTAATTTAGTTAAATACTACATGCCATGGCAATATCAGTATCCCAGTTTCTACTGACAAGTAACTTACTATTAATTAAGTTCAAGGTCAAGGATATATTTAAAATAATTCCATAATCCTGACTTTGAAGGTTTCCTGGGATCACTCTTGGTCCCTGGCACTATAACCATCAAGAGAACAGAAACCACATTAGGCATTTTGAATAGAGGACATTTAAATAGAGAATTGGTACCATGAGTGTTTGAAGGTGAAGGAACAAAAAAGAAACATTGCAGTAACCCAGATACTAATAACTCAAGAGGGAGCTCCCAGCCCTAGTCCTAACTACTGGGGGTAGGCGAGAAAACTACCAGGACCTAAAAAGTTAAAAGAGGAGCCCATCATTGGTCCTCAGACCTCAGAGAAGGGGGTCACAAAAGGCTGCTTCTGGAACCTAAGAGGCGGTGCCACAAGGCTGGTTCTGGAAGTGCTCAAAGAAGGTGAAGGTTGAAGCCATCAGCTTCAAAGAGAAACAGAAAAAACAGAGGGGTGTGTCTCTTCTCTCCTCCCCTTGCTCTCCAGTTTCCTTCTATTGCCTTCTATTGGTAAAACTGATCAGGAAGCCACTTGATTAACTGGGAAATGTAATTTACAGACTCCCTGCCCCAGCATGATATACAGGCAAATATTTTAGGGGGCCTTTAGAACCAAAAGAAAATAGGTAAATAGCTGACACAGTCTTCCCATTCATCTGGAGTAAACGCTGAAGTCCTACAATGATCTCCAGGTTCTGCATAACCTAGTTCCTTGCTACCTCCCTGTTTCATTTCCTACTCTTCTCCCCCTGTTCCTTCTGCCATACAGCAGACTTGCTGCCCAGGCATGTTCTTATCTCACAGCCTCACATTTGCAGCTCATTCTGCATGAAATGCTCTCCTCGGGATAGGTCTTCATGGTTCGCTCCCTCACTTCTATCCACTCAAAAGTTACTTTCTCAGGGAGGCCATTCCCTGGACTTTCCACCTCAAATTTAACTCATAATGGCATTCAGATTTATCTTCCCTAATTTCTTTTTTCCCTACCCACTTGTCACTATGTAAAATACTGTATATTTTCCATATTTACCTTATTGTAAATTTTCTCCAGTGGAATTTTAGTTCCATGGGATGATGACTTTTGTTTGTTTTGCTCATGGCTGGATCCTCAGTGCAAGAACAGTGTCTGGCATGTATTTAATATTTAACAAGTATTTTTTGAATGAATGAATATCCACTAAAATAGTCCTAGTCAACTCTAAGAAACATCCAATATTTTAACTGCTACCTCTTCATCCATTCTTAACCTCTGTTGATTCAATTTCAGCACTGCTGCTATAGTAATTTTTTTAAAATTAGTGATATGTTAAGCTATATTACAAGCAGCTGGAGGATGAGTCCTTTATCATATAGAATTACATCTCTCCTTCTCCACTCCAATCCCTATATCTAAAATTGATTTACTTAGGCAAATTATTGTCATTCAGAATGCTTTTATTCATTTAGATAATGAAGATTTCTACACATGGCAGCTTTATCAACAATTTTTCATTTGATATGTGGTTTTAATAACCTTACTTATAAATCTTTGTAAAGTGTCTCATTACCTAACTTGTTTTTTCACACCACGGAAACTAAGTGGACAGTTCTTAATCTGGTCTTTGTTAAATAGACAAGTATAGCAATATGTATACCTTATGTAACACAAAAGTTATGGTCTTGAAATGTTGCCTATGAACCAACTTTAGATTTTTATTTCAAAGAGGTTTATAATAAATTGAATATGCATTCTTTTGCAAAATTCTTTTGGAATGAAACTAACAAAAATCTTACTTAAGATAAGCACCTGTGTAAAAAACAAACGTCCTCTAAATCACAAAGTATGAAAGTGCATTTTGCATTTGGCATAGTTGTTTAAAGGTTTAACGGGGATAATCATTTAACAAAAGGTCTATCAACTCTTCTCTTGTTTCTAAAATAGATAACATGTCTCCTTTTGTATTGTCCAAACTCTATTTTTGTGCTCTCTCTAAAAGCTGCACACTTAGAAGTGAACAGGTTGAGCTAGTTTGATGGGTGATAAGATGCAATGAGGAACTGGGCAAGAGTTCAGCATCACCACCTAGTTGTTTATCTGAATTACTGTATCCTTTGAGCTTTGTTTATGCCACTCTGGTCATCAGATGTGTGTGCCTTCTCTTAGTGGACTGCAAAGGCCTGGAATTTAAGTTTTATTCACTTCCTATGCCACAGAAGTCTTTTTACCAGGTAGGTACTGAAATTGGGTGGTACAATTAATTGAAAAATTGGACACAGAAAGAAGTAAACTTAGCAGCTCTATAACACATCAATGGAACTTATTAAACCTAATACATGTTTTTAGATTCAATTCAAAGAATAAATGCCCAGGTTTATCAGTTATGTAAAATTTGGTGTTCCATGCAATGAACTAGGTTCTTATCTCTTGTGAGTGAGTGAGTATATTTAACGGTTTAAGCTAAGTTGAAAAGAAAGATTTTGATAATTCTAAAAACAATGTTGGCTTATTTTTTTTACCAAATACAAATTGCTGTCCTGCTTCAAATAATATGTCTGAATATAAATGCATGCATGTTCATTCCTATCTTTGGTTTCCCCCCTGTAGATCTCGGTCCTACGACTTGACTTTGCAGAGCTGTCTTTCCCGTGGGCTCAGGCTTCTCCCTTGCTTCCTTTGGAGAACATTCTATGCAACGTCTTAAAAAGCAAATTGCCTGTTTTGGAAAGAGTGATTTCTTTATGAGACCTTCTTAATCTCCAAGGAAAGTGCAGAGTCACACAAAAATATGCACAAACAGCTGGAGTACAGGTCGACGTCAGTGAAACGGAACCTTTTTCATTTTTTTTAAATATTGAAAACTGTGAGTGAAGTTACTTTTTATAAAAGTTCCCTGCTGTTTTCACAGCACAGCATGCAGCACTATGAGACTGCATAAGCTGTATTTTCACACAGACTATTCTTAAAATGAGCCAGTATTGTTGTCTAATCTTTACAAAACGATACCTCCAATGAAAAAAAAAATCCTCCCTAGCTAATGGTAGGATTGTAAAAAATTACCAGAAGGGAATTTGTATGAAATTCTATACTTACTTTTTATCTCAGAACTACTTTCATTGATTTATCTTTAATGTAATTATTTTTTATTCTCATTATTTAACCTTGGCTTCACAGGATCTACCTGGCTGGATAGCAGCCAATATTTATATATTCCTTTAAAGTTTACTGAGTGCTTAGATATATATTATCTTACAAAGTAAGAATTCCTCTTGTCCACATTTCACAAATGTTTGATGATTGCTCTTGCAGACATTATTCAAAGATGTGAAGGTAAAATCTAAAGATCTAAAAAGCTTAAAATATCTAAGAGTAATTTTTAAATACACAATAGGATACCTGTATAATAAAATTAATATATTCAAATTTACTACTGTAAACCAATTAAAGTAGAAGGAGAAATAAAAATAAATCTAATTTATCTGTTCACATGTGATATCATTATTTCATCATTGAAGAGATGTGGTTAATAATTTTATTTGCCTACTAGTGACAATAGTTAACCAAGAGACATTTAGCTCTGTCTCATGTTAAAGGAATCTGAAGCTAGAAAGCTTAACGTGGTTGAGGGAATTATGGTATATCTATCTAACTATCTATCATCTATCTATCTACACTATATATCAGGGAACTATGTTCTTCTTTCTGCTTTGCTGTACTCAGCACATGTTTTCTATTTTCATGGGCACAGGGTGGTTTCTGGAGCTCCAACCATCATATCACTGTTTCTGTTAGGCTACCGGAGAAAGAGAAAGAAAGGCCAAAAAGTCTTTCCAGAAATCCCACCCAATAACTTCCACTTATATCTCACCAGTCATCCTAGTTGCCAGAGGGCATGGGAAAGGTGGACAGTTGGCCAGCTCATCATTGCAGGGATAAAACTAAAGATTTGTTACTAAAAAGAAAGGGAGAATGGATTGCAGCACATATTTGCTGTTTTTGTCACTCATCCATAAAAGAACATATGATATTCCTACTTTTAAGGACAGTATCTATTCAATCCTCCAAAACCCTCACTCCACATGTAAAAAATGCCCCACTAATGGATTAAAAAGGGTCCTTGATTAATTTAATCCTTTGATCAAAAAGTAATCAGAGGAAACAAGTTGAGTTTAGTTAAGTGAAGGTGATAGTTGAAAATGGAAAATTATCTACTCTGGTTCAAAAGACTATATAATGGCAGTAAAAAAAAAATGAAGAAATAGAAAATATGAAATTATTAGTAGTCGTTGAGTGCATGGTGATTTACTAAGCAGCCTAGTGAAGAGTAGAGTCTGATTAAATGCAATTTTCTCTATTAAGGAGTTTGCAGTACTGTTTGTTATCCAATGAAAAGCTTATATTAATTATTTTTAAAAGAAAATAAATAGCTATAATTTGTAGCTCATTCATAAACTATTAAAAATCTATACTATTCCTCTCTAGAGATCACTTCCTGAATGTATCTTGGGGCCATTAAGGAGCTATATTTAAATTATGCCTATTTTTTGCTGGAATTCTGAAAGCTAGAAAGAATAAAATCATTTCCTAGAGTCTTATTCCTATCATGGGCATGACTTAAAATATAAATTCCATTAGACTATTGACATGAAACATTTAGAAGAACAATGAATTATTGAAAATAACATTAACTCAATCTCAAAATTTATGTAATAAACATGAAAATATTCTAGACTACGCTAGTAATACAGTGCAAGTAAATTAAAAACAAGATAGAATTTATATATATACACATAATTTTACCAAGAACTGGTTAAGAAAAAGATAACAACATTCCCTTTCATTACTTGAAGAATAATTGGCAAAACCTTTTGTAAAGATACATATGCATACACATATATGTATTTTTAGCCATATGTGAGTGTGTATAAAAGGCAGCTCAGACTGTCGAGGATGATGTTCTTGAAGTAGAACACTTTTCTTATGCAGCCCTCCACTCTCCCTATGGCGCCCCCTTTTGGCAGAGCCTAACAGAGAACCAGGGGTCAAAGCAGACGTGTTCCGCCCCACCTGGAGGGCCTGTTAGTTTGCTCCGCCCATCTCCGTGGCCACCCTCTCACTTCGTAGCTCCTAGAGCTCCCGGCTTCCAGAAAATGGAGAGCGAGGAGGGGCGCGGTGAGGTCAGGGTTCCCCCGGTCTGCAGAGCTGAGCAGGAGCCTGCACGAGTCACAGCGAGCAGGTTCCACCTCTGCTACCGCGCCAGACAGCAGGTACCCAGGGCTGGCTGCAGAAGGGTGCGCGTGCACCCCACCATCGCAAAACTGAGTATAGGAGGGTGGTTTGGAGATGAGAAACGGGAGCTTAATAATTGGCACACTCTTTGTTTATTGCCTGTCTCTCCATCTAGAAAATAAACTCTTAAAGGACGAGGTAGTTTCAGTTCTTACAACAGTGCCTGGCCCACGGCAGGTGCTCCATAAATAGTACTGAATTAATTCTGTTATTGAAGAACTGGGAAAATATGAAAAAAAATTATGGCATCTTTATCTCTGCCTTTTAGATTTTCTTAGTCCAGAACTTGCCCCAGCAAATGAAAGGCATAAGCCAAGGAAGCACCACCCTTCTCAGTCACCGTGTTCCATCTCTTTTAACTATGTGTGTCTTTGAGAAGTTACTTAACCTTAGGAACCCCAATTACATAACCCAAAAGTAGAAACAACATTTATTTTAAAGTGTCGTTGTAAGGAATGGTGATGATCCACGTAGGGTACACGTTTGTCCAGTCGGTTGTACTGTTGAAGCCACATACACATTTCCATACCCTGCACCCTTTAACCACTGTGCATCTGGCATGATTTCTAGGTAGGTATGGTTTCTGAATAATGATATAAACTAATAGTTACTGAGCATTTATATTTGTGATACATACTAATATAAGCGTTTTGTCTGTTTTAACATGTAATGCTTCCAACAACGTTCAAGGTCGTTGCCTTTATTTTTCCAATTTTACTTAAGAGGAAATTAAGGCACATAAAGTTAAGTAACTAATCCTAGGTTACAGAGCTAGAAAGTGCAGAACTAGGATTTGAACCCAGGTAATCTGGCTCCAGAGGCTGTCTTCTTAGCCACTGGGTTTCTTAAATAAGACTATTAATAATCTTATTCTTAATGCTAATTCTAGGTATTTGCAGGACTGTCTTGTGTGATTGTTAATAGGCACTTACCTATGCAGTTAAAATTCCGAAGGAGAATCACTGGCTTAGAAAAATCACACCTGACTGAATTAAACACACCAAGAAATGGGGAGAGGAGGTGTCTCCTTTTACAAGGATATCTGGATAAAGCTTAAATTCAGCCAATCTAATTGTAAACTGTTATTACCCTGTTATAGAAAAACCCTGTAATTGGATACAAGAAAATCCTCTGTAAAAGCTTGTTCCTTGGGCAAGGTTTAGCACTCATCTCAGAAGCCCAAATAAAATTGATCGAAACTGTGTTTAAAAAAAAGTTATAGTTTAAAAAAAAGTTTGGGGCTTCCCTGGTGGCGCAGTGGTTGAGAGTCCGCCCGCCGATGCAGGGGACACGGGTTAGTGCCCCGGTCCGGGAGGATCCCACATGCCGCGGAGCAGCTGCGCCCGTGGGCCATGGCCGCTGAGCCTGCGCATCCGGAGCCTGTGCTCCGCGATGGGAGAGGCCACAAAGGTGAGACGCCCGCGTACCGCAAAAAAAAAAAAAAAAAAGGTTGAAGGGAAATACTTCACAACATTAATGCAGTTGTCTTTGGATGGTAATACAATGAATAATTTTTTTGTTTTCTTTTCCTTTTATATATTTTTAAAAATTTTCTAAATGAGAAAGTATTATTTTAAAAAGAATGTTTATTTTTTAAGTATGAGAGGAAACTGTTATTAAAAGCAGAAAACTTAGATGAATAAACGAAAAAGAATTATACGTAATTACACTGCTGTGTGTTAAAACTTTGCTATGTTTTCCAGACTTTTTCCAATGTAAGTACACTCACATGCTGCCCGTGTGTGCAGACATTTTTACAAAAAAAACAATCATGTTGTTCATACTGCTTCATACTCTGTTTTTCTTTTCACTTATCAGAATACTATGAATAACTTCTGAATAAATACACATATATGTCATACTTTACAATATATTTGTTTGTGTTAACATATTATAATTTTTAACCAGTCCTCTACTGTTGGATATTTAGGTGGGTTCCATTTTATGTTTTATTTAACTAATATAGCCCCAAACTTATTCATTTTTTTTTACTACCTGTCTGATTAGTTCCTCAGAATAAGGTCCAATAGTGGAAATACTGGGTCAGTGGGTATATACTCTTAAGTCTTTTACTGCATATTGACTAATTGTCCTCCAGAAAGGTGGCACCAGACAACTCTTCTACCCAGTGGTATGTTAGAATACATACCTATTTCCTTACAGACACACCATGCTCCTTGGCATCTTTCTCAGTAAGATAAGCTAAACAAAATCAATAGATATTATTGTTATTTCTTTGATAACTGCTGAGCTTCATGTGATTTTGTGTTTCTTCTTATAGGAATTGCCTACTTTTGTCCTTTGCCCATTTTATTCACTGAATTATTTTTTTAAAGTTGTTTTTGTTTTGATTTTTTGTTTGTGTTTTACTGATTTATAAGAGTTGTATGATTTTTAATATCTTGCAGGAGCTTTCACCGGTTGGTGAATTAATTATATGGAAATTCCTGTTCACGGGTATTTCATATGTTGCATTTTAAAGAAAAGATAAAATGCATAATTGAAGGAATCCTGAAGTGTACTAGATGCCTCAGCAGAAACGAGAGTATGAAGATCCCTAGAGCAGAAGAAAATCTCCCAGCTTGGCACCAAAGTTGCAGGAAAAGAGTCCTGGGCTCATGAGAGACACTCAAGAAGAAAAGTCAAGAATTCAGTCTGAGTAAGAACTATTCCCTCAGCCACAGGGAAGGTTTCTCACCACCAGTTTCTTCATGAGACAAAACTAGAGCTTGAAATCAAACTGCCTGGCTATGCTTCCCAGCTCCTCTCTGCTGGTCAGGGTTACTCACTCCTCAGATCTCAGCTCAAGCACCACTTCCTCAAGGAAGTTTTCTCTGACCTTGCCCCCAGGTCAAACCTCCTTTTTTATGTTCATAAAACAGTGTACTCCTTTACAGCAGTTCACATGGTTGTGATTTTATCTGATTTTAGTTACCTGATTATTTGATTCATATCTCTTTCTCACTTACCAGAACGGATACTCCCTGAGGGAAGGAAGTCTGATTTCTCAACCCTTCATCTGTCTACACTTAGCCTCTCACATAGGAGATGCATGACTAAGATTTGTTGGGTAAATTGATTGTATATAAATATGCATTGTAAATTATAATTAACATCCCTAGAGAGTGAGTTCAGCCATTCTCCATGAATACTTTGACTTTTTCATGAAGTACTGACTTTAAGAGCCACTTCAGATATTATTAATAGAAAAAATATAAACTTGGGAGGTCATAATTTACCAGTAAAATGTATATTCTGATGCCCCAACTGAGCAAAACACATTTTTCTCCCCATAGTTCTAGGTAAACAAGGTCATTTTACATAGAATGACTTTCCATTAACTCCATTGTAACTTTTCAAAAGGCTATTGATTACACACACAGAGACCTAAAGTTTAAGGGAAAAAAATTCTGTACCTGTGCAGTCCAATATGATAACCACCAGCTACATGTGACTATTGAACAGTTTAAAGTTGCCTAGTTGAAGTTGAGGCTGTATGTGCAGGCCATGCATGGGATTTTAGTATGAATAAAATAGTGAAAAAAATATCAATTTTATATGTTGAAATGATATTTTAGATATATTGGCTTATATAAAATATATTATTAAAATTAATTCCACCTGTTTCTTTTTCTTTTTGCTTTTTATTAGGTCTAGTAGGAAATTTACAATTAAATATGTGACACAATATATTTCCATTGGATGGTATTGCTGTTTACTATAAATCACAGATACAAAACAACTTCACCTAACTAAAGTCAGCTTTACACCTATTTAATACCTATTTAAAAGAATTGAAAACTTGGAATTCTGCAAAGGATGTTTGAGTAATAAAATCTAATTTAAAAATCGAAGTACTGAAGTTTACTAAATGAAAGTCTTCGAATTTCCACCCAACATTTATTTTCTCTTATTTTACCCACAATTTAACAAATCTACCTATTCACTTTCTAAGGTCAAATAAATAAACTACAAGTGTTGAGGAAGGTAACCAAGAACAAGCACACTTATGTCTGAGAATTCAAACTCTCACTCCTCTGCATCTTGTTAGCCTGGCAACCTCGTAACAAGGAAGGTAATAAAAAAAATACTATGAAAAGCAGATAGAACAACAAACCTAAGCTGTGGGGGGCTTTGTGCAGGAATAAGAGTGTTATACTCCCTGTAGTCTCTGAGGACTTTCTAATATAGTTCATTACAATTATTGATGTTAGAAAAAGTTAAATGATTGCTCAGAGGGCATACTCCATTTAAGAAAATGTAGGATGAGTTCTATCCAAAATTATGAAAATAAAAAAACATTAAATTTTGGTAATTTTGTCTACTAAGAACAGCTATTCTCTAAGATAAAGGGGAAAATGACAGGTGGAGAAAAATAGTAGGAGATGAGAAGGAAAGGGGTTGTATTCTGGTTAGTCTAAGTTCTATTATAAAGGAAATTATTTTAAAAATTAACCATCATTTATTGTATAACATAAGAAACTTTAGGACAAATATAGGTTAGGTACACAGAATGTTGTGAAATAATACCTTAATATTGATACCAGTTATTGCAACCAAACTATTAGTAGGAAAATGTTGTGTCCTTCCTCCTGTGTCAAATGCCATCCTTGTGTGCTTTTATGACAAGATTTTAATGGCGCCTTTGGATTATTATACGCTTTGGCCTAAGCTGGTGAATGACTGTTAGGTCTGTTCACTGACTTCAAATCACATGTTATCAGTGAAACCTTCACTGCTGAGTTTCCTTTCATTGTATCTCCAGGCTGACCATTTCCTGTCAATGTCCCTTAGAACAGAGAATATACTGAAAACTGGGGTCAGCCACTGTGCTGCTAACTCCACACTTCTGGCTTTGGAAGATAAAGCAGTTTTTATTTTGTTTTGTTTCAAAATATTATCTTTTTCTTTTTTAAAAAACCAACGTTAGATTTTTCTGTGATTTGGTTCTTGTTAAAAATCAGCAAGGTATGTTTTAAACAATATAATGGTGATGTTCAAAGATTCACTCACTGCAAAATGAATTAATTTCTTATTGATACATATTATGCTTCATTCAAGAATCTGAATACTGTGTCCAACTCACAGTCTTTGAGACTGCACAGAGTAGGGACAACTAAAATCTGAATGTACACTTGTAATATGGGGACTCATGAAAACCTAGCAAACAATCTATAATGATAAGCTCATGGAAAATAAATAATTTTTTAAAAGCCCACTCTATACTGGTTAGAACTGTAATGCAGTATTTTTCAGATATCCATCTAAAACTTTGTGTTCACAAACTTGTGTTCTTTTAGAATAAATTTCATAGGTTACTTTTCTTATTCTTCATTTTATCTTTAAAAATATAATTGAGTCATTATTTTGACCATATTGAGGGAAAATGAGCATATCAATACATAAAAGAAGGTAAACAACCCCTCAAACATAAATATCAGAATAAGAAGACTTACTGTGCCAGGTGACCAGAGGACAATTAGGAAAGCTGCTTGGAAGTGTGACAATGACCCTCGCCCTTTGGATTTCTCACATTATTATTAGACTGGCTAATGACCAAGGTGTGAAGGACTAGGATTCTGAGCCTTCAGTAATTAGCAGCATGTAACGTGTTTTGATTGGGATGACACAGGGAGGTGGAGGCCACTTCTGTGGGGGAGGGGGAAATAAGATGAAGGACACAGTTAACTGTGTATTCCTGACAAGGCTTGTTATTGTGTTATTCTTATTGCTACTATTTGAGTTTCTTCCCTGTCAGCCTCAGACCACGTTTCCTGCTCTGTGAGTAAAAAGCTATCTTCATGAACAATAAAATCATCTGAGAGTTGTACAAAGTGAAAAATCACTTGAATCAAGGGGTGAAATGATTCAATCATTTTGTGCAGTCATATGGTGAAAGATGTCCTTAATCAATAGCTCCAAAGTAATTGTTTGGCAAAATCAGGGCTGGATTCTCCCATAGGTAGATTAACATAATTTTGATAGGTACAAGGGAGAGATCTCCCCTGGAGAGAGGGCCTTGACAGGGGTCTCTGAGCAAGTCTCACCCAAGGGAACAGTGTACTTACAATAAAAGAAGAAGAGAGAAGAGGGTAACAGACAGTCAATGGGGACCAGCAGAAAAGATGCTCTGTGTTTTTAGTTTTGATTAAGCCCCTGAGCAGGATAGGGGAGAAAATATATCAGTTGCACAGTTATCTTCAAGTTGTTTTCTGATATTAATATTTTGTCCTTTAGTTTGTTCGCTGACTTTGGTTGATGTTATAAACTAAGCCGTCACTCAGCTTCCTCACTGGTCGAATGCCAGTTGAACCACTTTTAGCTTCTAAATGGAAAGTTCTGGTTTTCTTGCAAGTATCCACACTAGTGTGATTTTTCTTTCTTTTTGCAAGTTCCAGGGTCTTTGTCTCTCTGTTATGTACACTCCAGGGACAGATGACAGAGGAAAATACCACTTGTTTGACATAAGACACTGCCTGGTTGGGGCTGTGACTGTCATGCTGGGAAGCAGTGGCTGTCTCCAAGGAAGCATTGACTGTTACATCACTGGAGATTCCAGCACCTGGTGGTGATTTGTTTTGCTGTTGATTGTGTACTGCCTTATATTTTTAAACTTGATGTATATGTCTCTGCAAACTGTTAACTCCTAGAGGACAGAGACAATGTCAGCTTTTGTAGCCTCCAAATAACAAGAAACACAAGAGAATTAAACAAATACTTGATAAATTATATTCAACACTGGACTGTAATTTTCATGAGGATAGGGCTGTGACCATATTGTTCACCATTATATCTCTAATGCTTAACACAGTTCCTGACGTGTAGTTAAGTGCTTCACAAATATTTGTTTAATTGAATAAATGAATTTTTTAAAAAATTATAAATTGTCAGCTGAGATTGAGGTTGCAGTGAAGGGCAAGAAGAGTGGAGTGGAAAAACTTGCTGCTCTTGGAGCTGTGCTGCTGAAGGTCCCATGAAGACGCCTCCTCTCAGAGGGCTTCCTCTACCTCATTGGCCTGTGGTCAAAACTACGGGCGGAGTCGGAGAAACTTGGATGGATCTAGTTATACTTTTAAGTCTTTAGAGCCAGGATATATGTCACCATCCAGTAACCCATTCCCAACTCCCAGTTCCCTCATCAAAGGATGGACTTGGGCTGGACGCCTCCCTCTGTTTTGGTTAGAGGACCCGCTTCTCTTTTCTGGTCAAGTAATATTATCCTTTGTGAAATTCACAGCATATGGTTTTGATCATTTTACACTTTAAACTCGAAGGAAAAAAACACTCTGTTTCTGTAACATGTTTTGCTCGGCCAGTTATAGCTCCCAGTGGCAGGAGCACTCGACTCACACACAGACTCGCAGGCTTCACCCACAACCTGTTAGTTCACGATTTCAACACATCATCTATTCTGTCCTCTTTTCACACACTAAATTAAGACTTACCTGCCTTGCTTTAGGCATTCTTGTATCTCCCACCCGGCACATGATGTGTTCATTAGTATTTGTTAAACGACTGGCTGAATGGAAGGTCATCGTATTTTCTCTTACTACTAACACATGTTCTTTTTCTCCTTGAAAGGACTTACTATTTTTCAGGATATATCCATTACTCCTCTGATTCATGTTCATGTCCTGTATTTTAAGACCTCATGCTGGAAAATCATAGTTTCCTATGTCATAAGGTTGATTTGACAACTCAAAATCTTCTTAACCTTGGTTTGTTACTGCAAGTTTCCAGCATTCTGATTCATGATAGCCTCATTAAAATCAGCAAAAAAAATATACAGAGGGAACATTTTCCCTACATCTTTTAGGATATATTTTTTTCTGCTCTCCCTCTGCCCACCAGTTGAAACTATAGCTAGGAACTTAAAAAAATAAAGCAGCTGAATGGGTATTTCAAATTACAATTTTATTTACCTGAAGATAAATATGAAAAGGGAAAAAAAAAACCCAGTCTAACCACGATCATCTAATTTAGTTAAGAATGTGTTTAGTAATCCATTTAGAAAATGCAAATGAAAAACATAATATTGATATATTTTTAAAACATTAAGTGCCATTATGTTGTAATGTACAACATGGTGACTATAGTTACCACTGCCGTCTGGTTTATAGTAAAGTTGTTAAGATTTCTGATTATTAATGATTATTAATTTCTGATTCTAATACTATCCCCTCTAAGATTCCCAAGACTATCCTGTGAAATACTTTTCTTTTAGAAACTTTATGCTTTTCATCCTAATCTACAAATCTGACTTCCTGAAATAGTTTTTGAATATACTCTTTTTTGTTTCCCAGTTATAACAAAAGGAGATGAAATAATTTATCTTGGAATAACTCTGAGAACTTTCACAAAATTATAACATAGGTTACAACTTGACCTTAGTCCCATCCCTCTGTCTATCCCACCTGCTTTCCAGCCCTCTAGGCCTATCTGGAGCCCAAGAACCTCATTCTGAGCTGTTATTAAATACCTGGAAAAGGTGTTGGCTGGTAACTTAAACTGTATGGTCCCCAGTAATATATTTTATCACAGGATTTTATAAACAGAATATCCTTGAAAATCCAGAAGAAATTATTGCTAGTGATGATATTTCTTGGCACAATATTTTAAAGTGTCCTATGGTGGCCACATGTTCCGGTCAGACCCTGTGAACAGACAGTTTAGGAAGGACTGTGCTAGTGGTAGGGTTGGATAGATGTTGTAAAAAAACAAAAAAACAAATACAGCAGGCACAATGTATGTGTGATCAGATAACAGATACTTTCTTTGTTATTTCTCCAAAAGTTTTTAGAAAACAAAAATGTCCCCTGCAAATTGTCCATATATATGCCTCAAGATATTCAGCAGGTGGTTGTGTACATAAATAAGGTAGGTGGGTTGTAAAGAAGCAAAATAAGAAAGGGGTTTGTTGGTATATGTCCATCGACAGAGAACAAGTCAACTACCAGACTCTAGAAACCCAACCAATTTTCTGATGGAGAAATGTCAGGTGGCAAGGTCCCTGAACACTGTATAAATCTACGGTTTACTCTCTTACCAGCTGTAGAATCACCTCTAGTACCAAATGACCTAGACTTTAAATTTCAAGTCTTTAACTTTTCTAGTTGAAAATCTAAAAGTACCTTTACAACTTTAAAATAATTTTTATCATATTAAAGCTTCCTAGAATATTTTGTACATATATTTTACAATTACTCTTAATTTGTGTGTGTACGTTTGTAATTTTTTCATTTGTAGATACTCATGTTTATTTGCATTTTATTCATAAAAATTATAAAAGGGGGCTTCCCTGGTGGCGCAGTGGTTGAGAGTCCGCCTGCCGATGCAGGGGACACGGGTTCGTGCCCCGGTCCGGGAAGATCCCACATGCCGCAGAGCGGCTAGGCCCGTGAGCCATGGCCACTGAGCCTGCGCGTCAGGAGCCTGTGCTCCGCGATGGGAGAGGCCACAACAGTGAGAGGCCCGCGTATCGAAAAAAAAAAAAAAAAAATTATAAAGGACTTCCACTTCTAATATATATATATATATATATAAATAAAGAAAATGTTCATAAGTATGCATAAGTACAGTTTACATACAAGTTAAAAATACCTAATCTTTAGAAATCTAGGTTATAATGTGAATAAATAATGGCATCTTGATTTGCTTTCCCTGTCATTCCATAAAAATACTCATGAAAACCCAAAATAGAGAAACAAAGAGTCACAATTATTTTTATTCTCTGTTTTAAATTCTGCTTTTTGATCCATTTAAGCAGCTCTTACTACTATTGTCTTTTCTTTTCCTTTTTCATCTTTTTATGCTATATTTGGCATGTCCAAAGAATACATGTGACATAGATTTAATTTATAAGGTATAACTAATAAAATGAATGACCATGTACCTAACACCTCTGTGCTCTTTTCCTATCCTGTCCTCCTGCCTCACCTTCTAGGCATAACCACTATTCTGAATATTATGTTTGCATCCTCCCCACCTTTTTTGGTTTTATTGTGTATGTATACAGCCCTAAATATCATATTGTCTTTTCTTCAACTCTAAGAATGTTATCATACAATCACTGTGGTTTGGTTTTTTCACTCAACATTGTATCTTTAAGATTCATCTTTGTTGTGTATAAATTTATAGTGTTATATGCATATACCATAATATATTTATCCATTCTTCTGCTGATGAACATTTGGGACCTCCCAACCTTTTGATACTGTGAAGTGATGCTATAAACATACTTTTACTTCTGGTGCATATGTATAAACCCTTCTCTAAAGTAAGTACCTAGGAGAATTGCTGATTGTAGTGTATGAACATCTTCAGTTTTAGTAGAAATATTAATTATTTTTTTCTAAATCTGTTGTGTACATGTCCTCAACAATACTTGGTACTATCAATCTTCTTAATTTGTCCCAATTTAGGGAATAAAATAGAAGATCACAATGTTCTTAATTTGCATTTCCCTGATCTTTAATGAGATTGATACCTTTTCATGTACCTATTCACTATTCTTGTTTTCCCTTCTGAGAAATGCCTGTAGATATTGTCTTCCTATTTTTTTTATTGCATTATCTGTCTTTTACTGATTTGTAGGAATTCCTTATATATTTTGCATACTAGCTGTTTATTGGTTGTATGTTACAAATACATTCTTCTAGAGTGTGACTTGTTTTTCACTTTATTTATGGTGACTTCTAATGAATACAAATTCTTAATTTTTAATATAGTGTAAGTTATCAGTCTTTACTTTTGTAGTAGTACTTTTTCTGGCCTCTTGAAGAAATACCTCACTGAGAAGATTGGATTTTCCCACAGTGATGTGTTCCTATTTTTGCCCTAAAAGTTTTAAGTTTGTCTTTCACAGTTAAATCCTTAATCTGTCTGATAATTATTTTCATATGTGTTGTGAGATTGGGATCCATCTTCAGTTTTTCCATATGGCTGCCCAACTGTCCCAGTCCTATTTATTGACTATTTTCCCACAGTTATTAAAAATGCTCCTTGTACTGTATAGTAAATATCCAAATAATCGTGGGTATGATACTGGGTTATCTCATGTTTCACTGGTCAATTTATCTACTCCTGTGCCATATTTTTAAAATTAGTATAGCTTAAGAGTAAATGTGCATAAACATAAGGCAGGGCCCCCACCTTATTTTTCTGCTATAGGACTGTTTACTTGGTTATTTGTTTTTATGCATAAATTGTAGAATCATCTTGTCAAATTTACAAAGAGCTCTAGGGATTTTAATAAAACTAACATTAAGTTTACGGAAATTTGAGTGATAATTAAAACTCTGTGATACTGAATTCCCCTAGCAATAAAACTGTTTATCTCCTCATTTATTTAGATCTACTTTAATACCTTTCCTAAAAGTTTTATATTTTTCTTAATAAAATATTTTCACAACTTTTGTTAGAATTATTTTTAGGTATACAATATATTTTGCTTCTATTGTATTGAATAAATGGTAACAGTCTTAAAATCTGATTTTCATAGTATTTGGTGCTGATCTAAAGAAATACAAGGGTATTTTATTGTTGATCATACCTCCAACCAGCTTGCAAAATTTGTGTTTCTAATAGTCTGTAAATTTGTGAGGAAGTTTTGTTTTGTTTTGTAAACAATTATATAATTTGAGAAAAACAATTATATTTCTTCCTTTTAAGTGTGGATAACTTTTATTTCTTTTTCTTGTATTACTATACATATAGTATAAATTACATATAGTATAGTAATTTCTTGTATTATATATTTCTTGTATGCTAGCGAAGACTGCTGGTACCATATTTAATAGCATAGTAAGATTATGTGTCCTTAACTCGTTCATGCTTTTTAAAGGAATTTTCCAACTGTTTCACCATTAGCAATGATGTTTCCTTTATCATTTTGGTGGAAACCTGTTACCAGATTAAAGGAGCTTCCTTTTATTCCTACTTTGCTAAAAAATGTTATCATTTGCAGTGCTGTGTTTATGAAATTTTTGTTTTGTATGTAATTAATATTTGATGTGGTGAATGATATTTATAGATTTTAACATGCTAAACCACTCATGAATTCCTGGGATAAATACAATTTGGTCATTTTTAACTAGGTTTTTTATCCACTGCTGTATTAACTTGGGCCTATTGCATTTTTATTTGTGACTGAAACAGGACTTTAATTTTCCTTTCTCATATAATCCTGACTTTGGTGTCAAGGTTGTTTTGACTTCAAAGGAGGAGTTGGGAAGTATTTCTTCAACTATCTTTAAACATGTATATAAGACCAAAATATTTGGTACCTTGAATGTTTTGTCCAATTTGTAAAACTATTATGTTCCATGTTTATTATATGCATATTTTAACTACTGATTCAATGACTAGTATACATTTAGACTATTCTTTTTTCAATCAGTTTTATAAGTGCTATTTTTCTCAAAATTCACTCATTTTACATATATTTTCAATAATAGAAAGTTTATCTTGGTATTTCTTTATAGTCTTTTAATCTTTGCTATAACTGTAGTTTTGTTGTCTTTTTAATTCCTTTGGTTGGTTGTTTTTTAAGTCTTACTCAGAGAGCAGATTTTAAAAAAAATTAATTAGCCAAATATTCCCATTCTGCTGTCAATATCACCCTCTGTCCAACACAAAATGACTTCCAAAGACAGGTAGAGAATAAAGGGTACACATCATTAAGAATAAATCTGTCTATAGGTGGAATATTTTTCTTTGTCATAATAGTATCCTTCTAAGGTTTCCCCTTGAGAATTCTTGCTATTTTACAATCTTCAGGAAATTCCAGTGAACAATGAAAATCTAGTTTTTATTATACGTTTTCTCACTGAGGCTGTTTCTCCATGTCTATAATAGGACAGCAGGCAAACAAATCTCAAATTCCATGATTCAATACAATTCTTCTATGTTGTCTGTTCAACATGATTGAAAAAATGTACAGACTCCTGCTGATTGATCTAAACTTAAATTCATGACTGCTACCTTCAGTTTTATTATATTTACCCAGTCTTTTGATACTCTCCCCCACATTTTTGCCCTTAATTATATCATTTCCATTATTATTCAAATATGCTGTAACTGCATTTTAAATATTCTCTCATTACCATAGAAGACTTCTCCAGGTATTGCTTAATTTCACTATTCCTTTACAGCAAATGTCGTGTGAGAGTTGTCAATGTTTTCTGTCTTCATTTGAATTCTTTCTATTTTCTAACCAAATGCAAGAAGACTTACCCTCACTGATGTTCTCTCATCCAGGTCACTCATTTTTGACTGCTAAAACCAATGGTAATTTTTAGCCTCCTACTCTATGCATCAATCAGCATTTGAAAGAGTTCATTATGCTTTGTTAGATGTTTTCTTCACACGTCCTCCAGGAGTCATTCTTTCCTAACCCTCCTTTAACATTACTGGCCTCACTCTGCTCAACTTTATTGTTCAGAGAAGATCAGCGCTCAGTCCTGCATCTCTACTCGAGTCAACTCACCCTAAATACAACCTCTTATGTCTCATGATTTTATATTCCATTTATTTCTGAGGACAAAAAATTAAATTAACAGATTGAACTTTGACCTAAAACCTAACACACAAACATCTACAAAGACCATTAGGTATCTAAGCAGTTCAAAATTTCATATGTAAGATGCACAAAACCAACTGCTTGGTTTGGATCCCCACTGACTCAGAAAGTAGCTTCTTACTTAGTCTTCTGCATCTCCATAAAGGGAAACATTGTTCAGCCTTTTGCTTTGACAAAATTGTTTACAAAGCCCTTGATTCCTATTTTTTAAAAAATTTTATTGGAGTATAGTTGATTTAAAATGTTGTGTTAGTTTCTGCTGTACAGAAAAGTGAATCAGTTATACATATACATATACCCACTCTTTTTTAGATTCTGTTCCCATATAAATCATTACAGAGTACTGAGAAGAGATCCCTGTGCTATACAGTGGGTCCTTATCAGTTATCTATTTTATATACAGCAGTGTGTATATGTCAATCACAATCTCCCAATTTAACTCTCCACCCCTTCCCCTCCTGGTAACCATAAGTTTGTTTTCTACATCTGTGACTCTGTTTCTGTTTTGTAAATAAGTTCATTTGTACCATTTTTTTAGATTCCACATATAGGCGATATCATATGATATTTGTCTTTCTCTGTCTGACTTACTTCACTCAGTATGACAATCTCTAGGTCCTTCTATGTTGCTGCAAATGGCATTATTTCATTATTTTTTATGGCTGAGTAATATTCCATTGTATATTTTTACCACAACTTCTTTATCCATTCCTCAATTGATGGACAGTTAGGTTGCTTCCATGTCTTAGCTTCCATTGTCACTTCCATTGTCAATAGTGCTGCAATGAACACTGGAGTGCATGTATCTTTTCGAATTATGGTTTTTCTCAGGATATATGCCCAGGAGTGGGATTGCAGGATCCTATAGTAGCTCTATTTTTAGTTTTTTACTGAACATCAATACTGTTCTCCACAGTGGTTGTACCAATTTACATTCCCCAAAATGTAGGAGGGTTCCATTTTCTCCATAACTTCTTCAGCATTTATTATTTGTAGATTTTTCTGATGACGACCATTGTAACCAATGTGAGGTGATACATCATAGCATGTTTGATTTGCATTTCTCTGATAATTAGTGATGTTGAGTATCTTTTCATGGGCTTTTTACCCATCTGTAGGTCTTCTTTGGAGAAATGTGTATTTACATCTTCTGCCCATTTTCAATTGGGTTTTTGTTGTTATTGAGCTGTATGAGCTGTTTGTATATTTTGAAGATTAATCCCTTGTTGGTTGCTCTATTTGAAAATATTTTCTCCCATTCTGTACATTGGATTTTTGTTTTCTTTATGGTTTCCTTTGATGTATAAAAGCTTTTAAGTTTAATTAGGTCCCATTTGTTTATTTTTGTTTTTATTTTAATTACTCTAGAAAGTAGATCAAAAAAGATCTTTGCTATTTATATCAGAGAGTGTTCTACCTATGCTTTCCTCTGAGTTGTACAATATCTGTCCATACATTTAGGTCTTTAATCCATTTTGCACTTTATTTTTATGTATGGTGTTAGGGAGTGTTCTAATTTCATTCTTTTACATGTAGGTGTCCAGTTTTCCCAACACTATTTATTGAAGAGACTGTCTTCTCCATTGCATGTTCTTGTCTACTTACCATAGATTAAGTGACCATAGGTGCTTGGGTCTACCTCTGGACTTTCTATCCTGTTCTATTGATTTATATTTCTGCTTTTTGTGCCTGTACCATACTGTTTTGATGACAGTAGCTTTGTAGTATAATCTAAAGTCAGGGAGGCTGATTCCTCTAGCTCTGCTTTTTTTTTTTTTTTTCCCTCAAGATTGCTTTGGCTATTCAGGGTTTTTGTGTCTCCATACAAATTGTGAATTTTTTTTGTTCTAGTTCTGTGAAAAATGCATTTGGTAGTTTGATAGGGATCACATTGAATCAGTAGATTGCTTTGGGTAGTATAGTCATTTTCACAATGCAGATTCTTCCAATCCAAGAACACAGTATATCTTTCCATCTGTTTGTATCATCTGCAATTTCTTTCATCATCCTCATATAGTTTTCTGCATTCACGTCTTTTGCCTCCTTAGATAGGTTTATTCCTAGGTATTTTACTCTTTATTTTTGCAATGGTAAATGGGAGTGTTTCCTTAATTTCTCTCCCAGATTTTTCATAATTAGTGTATAGGAATGCAAGAGATTACTGTGCATTAATTTTGTATTCTGCTACTTTACCAAAATCATTGATTAGCTGTAGTAGTTTTCTGGTAGCATCTTTAGGATTCTGTATGTATAGTATCATGTCATCTGCAAACAGTGACAGCTTTACTTCTTCTTTTCCAATTTGGATGCTTTTATTTCTTTTCTTCTCTGATTCCTGTGGCTAAAACTCCCAAAACTATATTGAATAATAGTGGTGAGAGTGGGCAACTTTGTCTTGTTCCTGATTTTGGAGGAAATGGTTTCAGTTTTTCATCACTAAGAATGATGTTGGCTGTGGGTTTGTTATATATGGCCTTTATTATGTTGAGGTAAGTTTTCCCTATGCCTACATTCTGGAGAGTTTTTATCATAAACTGGTGCTGAATTTTGTCAAAAGCTTTTTCTGCATCTATTGAAATTATCATATGGTGTTTATCCTTCAATTTGTTAATATGGTGTGTCACATTGATTGATTTGAGTATACTCAAAAATCCTTGCATTCCTGAGATAAAGCCCACTTGATTATGGTGTATGATGCTTTAATGTGCTGTTGCATTCTGTTTGGTAGTATTTTGCTGAGGATTTTTACATCCATGTTCATCAGAGATATTGGCCTGTAGTTTTCCTTTTTTGTGACATCTTTGTATGGTTTTGGTATCAGGGTAATGGTGACCTCATAGAATGATTTTGGGAGTGTTCCTCCCTCTGCTATATTTTGGAAGAGTTTGAAAAGTATAGGTGTTAGCTCTTCTCTAAATGTTTGATAGCTTTCCCTTGTGAAGCCATCTGGTCCTGGGCTTTTATTTGTTGGAAGATTTTTAATCACAGTTTCAATTTTGGTGCTTATGATTGGTCTGTTTATGTTTTCTATTTCTTCCTGGTTCAGTCTCAGAAGGTTGTGCTTTTCTAAGAATTTGTCCATTTCTTCCAGGTTGTCCATTTTATTGGAGTATAGTTGCTTGTAGTAATCCCTCAAGATTCTTTGTATTTCTTCAGTGTCTGTTGTTACTTCTCGTTTTTCATTTCTAATTCTGTTGATTTGAGTCTTCTCCAGTTTTTTCTTGATGAGTCTGGCTAGTGGTTTATCAGTTTTGTTTATCTTCTCAAAGAACCAGCTTTTAGTTTTATTGATCTTTGCTATTGTTTCCTTCATTTCTTTTATATTTATTTCTGATCTGATTTTTATGATTTCTTTCCTTCTGCTAACTTTGGGGTATTTTTGTTCTTCTTTCTCTAATTGCTTTAGGTGTAAGGTTAGGTTGTTTATTTGTGATGTTTCTTTTTTCTTGAAGTAAGATTGTATTGCTAAAAACTTCCCTCCTAGAACTGCTTTTGCTGCATCCCATAGGCTTTGGGTCATCGTGTTTTCATTGTCATTTGTTTCTAGGTATTTTTTGATTCCTCTTTGATTTCTTCAGTGATCTCTTGGTTCTTAAGTAGTGTATTGTTTAGCCTCCATGTGTTTGTATTTTTTACAGTTTTTTCCCTGTAACTGACATCTAGTCTCATATCATTGTGGTCAGAAAAGATACTTGATATGATTTCCATTTTCATAAATTTGCCAAGGCTTGATTTGTGACCCAATATATGATCTATCCTGGAGAATGTTCCTTGAGAACTTGAGAAGAAAGTGTGTTCTGTGGTTTTCGGATGGAATATCCTGTAAATATCAGTTAAGTCCATCGTTTTTAATGTGTCTCTATAAGTTTCCTTATTTATTTTCATTTATTTTCATTTTCATTTATTTTCATTTTGGTGAAATGAAATTTCATTTCATTTTGATCTGTCCATTGGTCAAAGTGGAGTTTTAAAGTCCTTTACTATGACTGTGTTACTGTTGATTTCCCCTTTTGTGGCTGTTAGCATTTGCCTGATATATTGAGGTGCTCCTATTTGGGGTGCATAAACATTTACAATTGTTTTAACTTCTTCTTGGATTGATCCCTTGATCATTATGTAGTGCGCTTCTTTGTCTTTTGTAATAGTCTTTATTTTAAAGACTATTTTGCCTGATATGAGAAGTGCTACTCTAGCTTTCTTTTGATTTCCATTTGCATGGAATATCTTTTTCCATCCCCTCACTTTCAGTCTGTATGTGTCCTTAGACCTCAAATAGGTCTCTTGTAGACAGCATATATATGGGTCTTATTGATGTATCCATTCATTCAGTTTATGTCTTTTGGCTGGAGCCTTGAAGCCATTTACATTTAAGGTAATTATCGATATGTATGTTCCTGTTACCATTTTCTTAATTGTTTTAGGTTTGTTTTTGTAGGTCTTTTCTTTCTCTTGTTTTTCCTGCCTAGAAAAGTTCCCTTAGCATTTGTTTTAAAGCTGGTTTGGTGGTGCTGAGTTCTCTTAACTTTTGCTTGTCTGTAAAGGTTTTCATTTCCCTGTCGAATCTGAATGATATCCTTGCTGGGTAGAGCAATCTTGGTCTTAGGCTTTTCCCTTTCATCACTTTAAATATGTCCTGACACTCCCTTCTGGCTTGCAGAGTTTCTGCTGAAAGATCAGCTGTTAACCTTATGAGGATTCCTTTCTATGTTACTTCTTGCTTTTCCCATGCTGCTTTTAATATTTTTTCTTTAATTTTTGGTAGTTTGATTAATATGTGTCTTGGTATGTTTCTCCTTGGATTTATCCTATATGGGACTCTGTGCTTCCTGGACTTTGGTGACTATTTCCTGCCCATGTTAGGGAAATTTTCAACTATAATCTCTTTAAATATTTTCTCAGTCCCCTTCTTTTTCTCTTCTTCTTCTTGGACCCCTATAATATGAATGTTGGTTGGTTTAATGTTGGCTCTGAAGTCTCTGAGACTTTCCTCAATTCTTTTCATTCTTTTTTCTTTATTCTGCTCTGTGGTAGTTATTTCCACTATTTTATCTCCAGGCCACTTATCCATTCTTCTGCCTCATGTATTCTGCTGTTGATTCCTTCTAGTGAAATTTTAATTTCATTTATTTTGTTGTTCATCATTGTTTTTTCCTCTTTAGTTCTTTTAGGTCCTTGTTGAACATTTCTTATATTTTCTCCATTCTATTTCCAAGATTTTGGATCATCCTTACTATCATTACTCTGAATTCTTTTTCAGGTAGACTGACTATTTCCTCTTCATTTGTTTGGCCTGGTGGGTTTTTACCTTTCTCCTTCATCTGCTGCATATTTCTCTGTCTTCCCATTTTGCTTAATTTACTGTGTTTGGGGTTTCCTTTTCACAGGCTTCAGGTTCATAGTTCCTGTTGTTTTTAGTGTCTGTGCCCACTGGGTAAGGTTGATTTAGTGGCTTGTGTAGGAATCCTGGTAGAGGGGACTATTGCCTGTGTTCTGGTGGGTGGGGCTGGATCTTGTCTTTCTGGTGGGCAGGGCTGCATCTGATGGTGTGTCTTGCGGTGTCTGTGAACTTAGTATGATTTTAGCAGCCTCTCTGCTAATGGGTGGGGTTGTATCCCTGTCTTGCTAGTTGTTTGGCATGGGACATCCAGCACTGGAACTTGCTGGCTGCTGGGTGGAGCTGGGTCTTAGCATTGAGACAGAGATCTCTGGGAGAGCTCTTGTCAATTGATATTACATGGGGCCAGGAGGTTTTTGGTGGTCCAATGTCCTGAACTCGGCTCTCGCACCTTAGAGGCTCAGGCCTGACACCAAGCCAGAGCACCATGACCCTGTCAGCCACACAGCTCAGAAGAAAATGGAGAAAATAAGAAAGAAAAATAAATAAATAAATAGAAAAGAATTAAAATTTTAAAAATATTAAAATAAAAAAAAGAAAAAGTAATAAAAGAAAAGAAGAGAGCAACAAAACCAATAAACAAATCCACTAATGATAACAATCGCTAAAAACTGTACTAAGATAAACATAAAAATCAGAAACAAGTCAGTCACAGACAGCAAGCCCCAAGCCTACAGTTGCTCCCAAAGTCCACCACCTCAATTTTGGGAACATGTGCTGTCTATTCAGGTATTCCACAGATTCAGGGTATTTCAAATTGATTGTGGGGATTTAATCCACTGCTCCTGAGGCTGCTGGGGGAAATTTCCCTTTCTCTTCTTTGTTCATGCAACTCCTGGGTTTGGCCCCACCTCTGAGTGTAGGTCGCCCTCAAATCCCTGTTCCCACCCAGACAGGACGGGGTTAAAGCAGCGGCTGATTAGGCGGCTCTGGTTCACTCAGGCTGGGGGGAGTGAGGGATACGGAATGTGGGGTGAGCCTGCAGGCAGAGGCCAGCATGATGTTGCAACAGCCAGAGGCACGCCTAGTGTTCTCGCAGGGAAGTTGTCCCTGGATCAAGGCACCCTGTCAGTGGTGGACTGCACAGGGTCCCAGGGGCGGGGATGTGGATACTGACCTGTGCTTGCACATAGATTCTTGGTGGCTACAGCAGCAGCGTTAGTGGTTCATGCCTGTCTCTGGGATCCAAGCTGATAGCTGCAGCTCTTGCCCATCTCTGGAGCTTGTTTAGATGGTGCTCTGAATCCCCTCTCCTCGCGCACCCTGAAACAATGGTCTCTGGCCTCTTAGGAAGGTCCAGCGTTTTTCCCAGACTCCCTCCTGGCTAGCTGTGACACACTAGCCCCCTTCAGGCTGTGTTCACACAGCCAACTCCAGTCCTCTCCCTGGGATCTGAACTCCGAAGCCTGAGACTCAGCTCCCAGTATCCAACCGCACTGGCAGGTGAGCAGACAAGCCTCTCAGGCTGGTAAGTACTGGTCAGCGCCAATCCTCTGTGAAGGAATCTCTCCACTTTGCCCTCTGCAACCCTGATGCTGTGCTCTCCTCCTTGGCTCTGAAGCTTTCCCTCCACCAGTGAAGCGGCTTCCTAGTGTGTGGAAACTTTTCCTCCTTCACAGCTCCCTCCCAGAAGTGCACGTCCCATCCCTATTCTTTAGTCTCTGTTTTTCTCTTTTTTCTTTTGCCCTACCCAGGTATGTGGTGGTTTTCTTGACTTTTGGGAAGTCTGAGTTCTTCTAATAGCATTCAGTAGGTGTTCTGTAGGAGTTGTTCCACATGTAGATATATTTTTGATGCATTTGTGGGGAAGAAGGTGATCTCCACCTCTTACTCCTCTGCCATCTTGAAAGTTCCCTCAGTTCTGGCTTTATTGATTTGAGGCCTCTCCCTTTTTTTCTTGATGAGTCTAGATAAAGAGTTGTGGATTTTGTTTATCTTTTCAAAGAACCAGATTTTAGTTTCATTGATCTTTGCTATTGTTTTCTTAATTTCTATTTCATTTATGTCTACTCTGATCTTTATGATCTCTTTCCTTCTACTAACTTCAGGTTTTGTTTGTTCCTCTTTCTCTAGTTACTTTGGGTGTAAGTGTAGGTTGTTTTAGATTTTTTGTTTCTTGAAGTATAATTGTATTGCTATAAACAGTTGCTCTCAGAACTTCTTTTGCTGCATCCCATAGGTTTTGGATCATCATTTTTTTTGTCATTTGTTTCCAGGTATTTTCTGATTATCTTTTTGATTTCTTCAGTGATCCACTTGTTATTTAGCAACATATTGTTTAGCCACCATGTGGCTGTGTTTTTTACAGTTTTTTCATGTAATTGATTTCTAATCTCATAGTGTTGTGGTTGGGAAAGTGGCATGATGTTTTCTTAAAGTTTCCAAGGCTTGATTTGTGGCCCATGATGTGATCTATGTTGGAGAATGTTCCATGTGCACTTGAGAAGAAAGTGTATTCTGCTGTTTTCAGATGAAATGGTCTTTAAATGTCAATTAAGTCTATCTGGTCTAATGTGTCATTTAAGGTTTGTGTTTCCTTATTGATTCTGCCTGCATGATCTTCCATTGGTGTAAGTGGGGTGTTAAAGTCCCCAGTATTATTGTGTTACTGTTAATTCCCCTTTCACAGCTGTTAACATTTCCCTGATATACTGAGATGCTCCTAGGTTGGGTGCATATAAATTTACAATTGTTATATCTTCTTCTTGGATTGATCCCTTGTTCATTATGTGGTGTCCTTTTTGTCTCTTATAGCAGTCTTTATTTTAAAGTCTATTTTGTCTGATATGAGTATTGCTACTCCAGCTTTATTTTGATTTCCATTTGCATGGAATATCTTTTTCCATCCCTTCACTTTCCGTCTGTATGTGTCCCTAGGTCTGAAGTAGGTCTCTTGTACTCAGCATATGTATGGGGTTTGTTTTGTATCCATTCAGCCAGTCTATGTCTTTTGGTTGGAGCATTTAATACATTTACATTTAAGGTAATTATTGATATGTATGTTCCTATTGCCATTTTCTTAATTGTTTTAGGTTTGCTTTTGTAGGTCTTTTTCTTCCCTTCCTCATTTGTTCTCGTCTATTTTGGTTTGATGATCATCTTTAGTATTTGTTGCTGTTAGTTTTTTATTTGTATCTATTGTTTATTGGTTTGCATTTTGCATGAGATGCTGATATAGCAGTCTATATATATATAAGCTTGTTTTAAGTTGCTCATCTCTTAATTTCAAATATAATTCCCATTTTCTGCATTTGTACTGTCCTCTTCTCATGGTTGCTGGTTTTGATAGCATATCTGTGTGTGGATGATTTCCTACTTTTACTGTATGTTTACCTTTACTAGTGAGCTTTCCTATTTGTGAATTTCTTGTTTCTAGTTGTGGCCTCTTTTCTTTCCTGCCTAGAGAAGTTCCTTTAGCATTTGTTGTAAAGCTGGCTTGGTGGTGCTGAATTCTCTTAGCTTTTGCTTATTTGTAAAACTTTTGATTTCTCCATTGAATCTGAATAAGAGCTTTGCTGAGTAGAGTCTTCTTGGTTGTAGATATTTCCTTTTCATCACTTTAAATATATCATGCCACTCCCTTCTGGCCTGCAGATTTTCTGCTGAAAACTCCAGTGATAACTTTACGGGGCTTTGCTTGTATGCTATCTGTTGCTTTTCTCTTGTTGCTTTTAATAATTTCTCTTTGTATTTAATTTTTGTTAGTTTGATTATATGTGTATCTTATGTTCCTCCTTGCATTTATTTTGTATGTGATTCTCTGCACTTCCTGAATTAGATGACTATTTCCTTTCCCATTTTAGGGTAGTTTTCAACTATAATCTCTTCAAATATTTTCTCAGGCTCTTTCTTTTTCTCTTCTTCTCCTGGGACCCCTATCATGTGAATATTGGTGCATTTAATATTGTCCCAGAGGTATCTAAGACTGTCCTCATTTCTTTTCATTCTGATTTCTTTATTCTGTTCTGTGGCAGTCATTTCTACCACTCTGTCTTCCAGCTCACTTATTCTTTCTTCTGCCTCAGTTATTCTGTTATTGATTCCTTCTAGCATATTTTTCATTTCATTTATTGCATTGCTCATCTCTGTTTGTGCTTTAAACATTCTAGCTCCTTGTTAAACATTTCTCGTATCTTCTTGGTCTGTGCCTCCATTCTATTTCTGAGATTTTGGATCATCTTTACTATCATTACTCTGAATTCTTTTTCAGGTAGATTGCCTATCTCTTCTTCATTTAGTGGTTCTTGTGTGTTTTTATCTTGCTCCTTCATGTTCAAGTTATTTCTCTGTCATCTTATTTTGCCTAACTTACTGCATTTGTGGTCTCCTTTCCACAGGATGCAGAATAGAAATTCCTCTTGCTTCTGGTGTTGCCCCCTGGGGAGAGTGAGGTTGGTTCAGGGGCTTGTGAAGGCTCCCTGAGAGATGGGGGGACTGGTACTTGCTCACTGGTGGGTGGAGTTGTGTCTTATCCTTCTGGTGGGCAGAGCCATGTCCAGGGGTATGTTTTGGGGTGTCTGTGAGCTTAGTATGACTTTAGGCAGCCTGTCTGCTGGTGGGTTGGGCTGTGTTCCTATCTTGCTGGTTGTTTGGGGTGAAGCATTCTGTCCCTGGAGACTGCATGCTGTTGAGTGGGGTCAGGTCTTTGTGTCAAAATGGGGACCTCTGGGAGAGCTCATGCCAATTAACATTACACTGGGGCCTCTGCTACCAGTGTTCTTGCCCCCACAGTGAGGTATAGCCAACCCCCACCACCCCAGAAGAGCCTCCAAGATGCGTAGGTACATGTAGCACATGTTCCTATGGCTGTACTGTTTTGTGATTGGTCCCAGTGCACATGATACCTTGTGTGTGTGTCCTCCATGAGAGGAGTCTCTCTTTCCTCCAGTCCTGTGGAGCTCCTGCCCCCAATCCCTACTGACCTTCAATGCTAAAAGTTCTGGGAGTTCTTTCTCCCAATGCCAGACCCTCAAACTGTCTTGGAAGGTTATTTTTATGTGGGAACATCCTTGCATAGGCTGAGTGGATTATTTATTTATTTATTTATTTTTGTGTGTGAGGGCTTATTTTAGTATGGTTATCTGCCACATCTTTCCTCAGTGCATGCTGGCCATTATCCCCATGAAAGGGGGTTTGACTGGTCTTGTGGTGACCTGAACCTGCCCTGGATATTGAGCAGGGCCTCCCCTTTGCTCTGTGGTTGCCACTGCCTTTTCTGTGTTGGGTCTGCTCTCTAGATTTTGGAGTAGAGACCCTCAGATCTGTTTCTTAGCTCTGTTTCTGATCTGCAGTGTGAGGTAGGCAGGATTGGAGCACTCCCACTTAGAGGGAAGCCACTGAGTATTCCTCTTCTAGAGATGTCCACCTATGATTGTGTTCTGTTGTGTCACCTTTCACCTGTTGGGTGAGCTCAGAAGTTACTCTGTTTTTGGCACTGATCTCAGTCCCACCTTAACTGTGGGTATGCTGGCAATTGGCCCTGGTGTCTCCCAAGCATTGTTTTCACCAGGCCACCAGAGTAGATCCACTGACATCAGGTTCCAGGATTGCAGTATCATGGATCTGGCCTGGTCCATTCCCCATGTGTATGTGCTCAAAGTCCACAGTGCTAAACTAGATTCATCTCGGCTGTGGGAGCACTCTTTGACCATTCAGACGTTTGTAGCAGCTGAGTTTGCAAAGCTAGTCTCGGGGGTGTAATTCCACAGTTTGTGCAGTCATGAAGGGAGATTTCAGCTCTTCTTCCTTAGTTGCACGAGCCCTGGAGCTCAGCTGTGGTTTCAGCTCCACCTCTGTGTGTGAGCCACCCACAGATGTCTGCTCCCAAGGCTGCACTAGAGCACAGGAGCCCACCCTGGTGGGGATGGGTATTTCAGCGGAGCCAGCGGCCCCAGGGGTGAAAGAGCCCACCCTGGAAGGAGGCCTTCCTAGTGCCTTGGGAGACAGGGTCCAGTGCATGAGGAGAGAGGGTGCGATAGTGGCTCCACCCTTTGTGTGTCACTCAACAATGACATGGCAGGCTTCCTCCAGGAGCATTCCCAGTTGTGGAGCTCCTCTATCCCATCCCATCAGGCTTTCTCCTTGCAGTGGACAGCAGTTCTCTCCCCTGGTCTGCTCTCCAAATCACACGTTCCAGTGCCTGGCCCTGTCTGCACTGGTGGACACACATCTCAGCCTGGGACATGCAGGGCTATGGCTCAGACTCTCTGTGTAGGTGTCATTCTGTCCTGCCTGGTACAGAGTGGTTGCTGCACTCTCCCTTGAGCCCCCAAATCTCCCCTTCTGTCACCGCTGATCTCTCTGTCTCTGATGGGGCTTCCTGGTTCAGGAACATCTCCTCTCCTTCAGCTCCCACCCTGCAACAAGGGTCCCATCCTGCTTTCTCTCCTCTTCCTTTTCCCTTCTTTTTTCTTTCATCCTATCTGGTTACACAGGGATCCTCCTTTTCCTTTAAGGTGTCCTTGATCCTCTGCTAGTGTTCAGCATGTGCTCTGTGAGAATTGTTCCATTTGTAGGTGTACTATTGATGTGTTTGTGGGGAGAAGTGAACTCTATGTCCTCCTGCTCCTCCACCATCTGACTCCCTCTCTCTTCTTTTTCTTGAAAAGTATTTCTAGAGGTTTGTTTTGGCTTAGCTCTTCTTTACATCACTTATTTCCACCATTTAAAAAAGGACCTCCTAATTTCTATATTGTTTGATTTATTCTGTTGTTCTGTTTTTACATTTTGGATGATTAGCTCATTAATTTTTGTTTTTCTTTGAATATAGCATTTATAACTATAAACAGTTATACTTCAAAGTACTGCAGTTACAGCAATTTACAGGGTTTGATATTAAATAATTTGTATAATTGTTCAGTTCTATGTAAATTAAAGTCCCCATTATAGTCTTTTTTTAACCCATAAATTACAGGCATACCTCAGAGATGATATGGTTTCAGTTCCAGACCACCACAATAAAGTGAATATTGAAGTAAAGTGAGTCACACCACCTTTTTCATTTCCCAGTGAATATAATAGTTATGTTCTACAGCATACTGTAGTCTGTTAAGTGTGAAATAGCATTATGTCTAAAAAATGTACATACCTTAATTTAAAATACTTTTGCTAAAAAATGCTAACATCATCTGAACCTTCAGTGAGTTGTAATCTTTACACTGGTGGAGGGTCTTGCCTTGATGTTGGTGGCTGCTGACTGATCAGGGTGATGCTTCCTGAAGGTTGGGGGTGGCTGGGGCAATTTCTTAACATAAGACAACAATGAAGTTTGCCACATCAATTGGCTCTTCCTTTCAGGAACAATTTCTCTGTAACATGCAATATTGTTTGAGAACATTTTACCCACAGTAGGACTTCTTTCATAATTGGAATCAATTCTCTCAAACCCTGCTGCTGTTTATCAACTAAGTTTATAATATTCTAAATCCTTTGTTGTCATTTCAACAACCCTTACAGCCTCTTCACCAGGAGTAGATTCCATCTCAGTTAACCACTTTCTTTGCTTATCCATAAGATGCAACTCTTCACCCATTAAAGTTTTATCATGAGATGGCAGCAATTCATTAACACCTTCAGGCTCCACTTCTAATTCTATTTCTCTTGCTATTTCCATCACATCTGCAGTTATTTCCACCATTGAAATCTTGAACCCCTCAAAGTCATCCATGAGGGTTGGAATCAACTTCTTTCTAACTCCTGCTAATGTTATTTTGACCTTTACCCATGAATCACATATATTCTCAATGGCATCTAGAATGGTGAATCCTTTCCAGAGGAAATTACGTTGCCCAGATTCATCAGAGGAATCACTATATGTGACAACTATAGCCTAATATTTATATATTTCTTAAATAAGGACTCAAATGTTGAAATTACTCCTTGATCCATGGAATACAGTATGGATGTTGTGTTAGAGGCATGAACACAACATTAATCTCATTGTACATCTTTATCAGAGCCAATGCCCCTTGGGTGACCAGGGGCATTGTCAATGAGTAGTAATATTTTTCAAGGAAGCTACTTTTCCCAAGTGATAAATCTCAATAGAGGTCTTAAAGTATTCAGTAAACCATGGTGTAAACAGATGTGCTGTCATCCAGGTTTTGTTGTTCCTCTTATAGAGCACAGTCAGAATAGATTTAGCACAGTTTTTAAGGGCCCTAGGGTTTCCAGGATGGTAAGTGAGCACTGGCTTCAGGTTAAACTTACCAGTTACACTAACCTCTAACAAGAGAGTCAGCTTGTCCTTTGAAACCTATTTGTTTGTTTGCTTTTTATTTTATTTATTTATTTAATTGTTGGTTGGTAAGTTCATTGGTTTATGGACCATAGATGCAATCACCTCTATTGCTTGGGAATTTTTTTTAATTGAAGTATAATTGACTCACAATATTATATTAGTTTCCGTTGTACAGCATAGTGATTCTACACTCTTATATATTACAAAATGATCACCACAATGAGTCTAGTTACCATCTGTCACCATACAAATTTATTACAATATTATTGTCTATATTTGCTATGCTGTACATTATGTGACTGTGACTTAGTTATTTTATAATTAGAAGTTTGTACCTTTTAATCTACCTCACCCATTTCTTTCATTCCCTACCCCCCTCCCCTCTGGTAACCACCAGTTTGTTCTCTTTATCTATGACTTTGTCTCTGCTGTGTTGTGTTTATTCATTTATTTTGTTTTATAGATTCCACATATAAGTGAAATCATATAGTATTTGTCTTTCTCTGTCTGACTTATTTCACTTAGCCTAATACCCTCTAGGTCATCCATGTTGTTGAAAATAACAAGATTTCATTTTTTTATGGCTGAGTGATATTCCATTGTAGTATATATACCACATTTTCTTTATTCATCCATCTATCAATAGACACGTAGGTGGCTTCCATATCTTGGCTATTGTAAATGATGCTGCAATAAACATAGGGGTGCATATATCTTTTAAAATTAGTGTTTTTGTTTTCTTTGGAAAAATACCCAGAAGTAGAATTGGTGGATGATACTGTAGTTCTACTTTAATATTTTGAGGAATCTCAATATTGTTTTCCCTATTGGCTGTACCAATTTACAATCCCACGAACAGTGCATGAAGGTTCCCTTTTCTTCAATCCTCCCAACAATTGTTATTTGTTGTCTTTTTAGATAATAACCATTCTGACAGGTGAGAGGTGATATCTCACTGTGGGTTGATTTGCATTTCCTTGATGATTAGCAATGTTGAGTGTCTTTTCAGTTGTCTGTTGGTCATCTGTATGTATTCTTTGGAAAAATGTCTCTTCAGGTCCTCTCCCTGTTGTTTAATCTGGTTGTTTGTTTTTTGGGTTTTTTTGATGTTGAGTTGTATGAGTCCTTCATATTGGGTTGGCCAAAAAGTTCATCTGGGTTTTTCTGTAAAATATTATATATTAGCAGTATGGTTTGCAAATATCTTCTCTTATTCATTAGGCTGCCTTTTCATTTTGTTAATAGTTTCCTTCACTGTGCAAAACCTTTTTAGTTTGATGTAGTCCCATTTGTTTATTTTTGTTTTTGTTTCCCTTGCTTGAGAAGATCCAAAAAAATATTGCTAAGACACGTCAGAAAATATGCCTATGTTTTCTTCTAGGAATTTTATGGTTTCAAGTCTTACATTTATGCATTTGGAGTTTGTTTTGTACATGGTGTGAAACGGTAGTCTAGTTTGGTTCTTTTGTTTTCCCTACACCATTTCTTGAAGAGACCTCATTGTTGCCTCCTTTGTCCTAGATGAATTGACCACATAAGTGTGGGTTTATTTCTGGGTTCTGTTTACTAGTCCATTGTTCTATGTGTAAGTGATTACCTTACGTCTATGATCTCTTAAGTTGAACTCATTCTAATCAACCTGGACTTTTACTCCCACTTGCCTCATGTAATGTTTTTGACATATTTTACATCTTTTTGTTTTGTGTACCTCTTAACTACTTAGTGTGGATATAGATAATTTTACTACTTTTGTCTTTTAACCTTCTTACTAGCTTTATAAGTGGTTGATCTTCTACGTTTATTGTATGCTTGCCTTTACTCTTGAGATATTTTCTCTTGTAATTTTCATATTTCTGGTCGTGGACTTTTCTCCTTAGAAAAGTCCCTTTATTGTTTCTTATAAGGTCAGTTTAATGGTGCTGAATTCTTGTAGCTTTTCTTTGTGTGTAAAACTCTTTATTTCTCCTTAAAACCTGAATGAGAGCCTCACGGGTAGTGTGTACTTGATTGTAGGGTTTTTATTTTCATCACTTTAAATATATCGTGCAAGTCCCTTAAGACCTGTAAAGTCTCTGCTGAAAAGTCAGCTGATAATCTTAGGAGATTTCCATTGTACATAACTGTTGATTTTCTCTTACTGCTTTAAACATTTTCTCTTTATATTTAATTTATACTTTTTAATTACCATGTGTCTTTATGTGGACCTATTTTTGTTCAACTTGTCTGAAACTCTCTGTGCTTCCTGGACTTGGATGTCTGTTTCCTTTCCCAATTTTTAGGAAAGTTTTTGGCTATTATTTCTTTAAATAAGTTCTCTGCCTCTTTCTTTCTGACTTCTCCTTCTGGAATCCCTATAATGTGAATATTAGATGCTTGCTGTTGTCTCAGAAGTCTCAAAAATTACTCATGTTTAAAAATTATTTTTCCATTTTCTGTTCAGCTTGGGTAATTTCCATAACTCTGTCTTCCAGTTGCTGATTCATTCCTCTGTATAATCTAATCTACTCTTGATTCCTTCTAGTGTAATTTTGTTGTTGTTTTTTCATTTCAGTCATTGTATTCTTCAGCTCTGTTTTATTCTTCTTTATATTTTATTCTTCTATTTATTTTATATTTTATTCTTCTTTATATTTTCTAACTCTTTGTTAAAATGCCCCCATTCTCCCAATTTTGTAGAGCATTTTATGATCATTTTCTTGCACTCCTTATCAGGTAGATTGCTTATCGCCACTTTGTTTAGTTCTTCTTCTAGAGTTTTGTCTTATTCTTATGTTTGGAACATATTTCTCCATTTCCACATTTTGTCCAATTCTCTGTGTTTATGTCAATGTATTAGGTAGTTTGGTTATATCGCCCAATCTTGGAGAAGTGACCTTATATAATAGGAGACATCCTAGGGGGCCCAGCAGCACACTACCCTCTTGTCACCAGAATTATATGCTCTAGGGGTGCCCCCTATGTGGGCTGTTTGGGCTCTTCTGTTGTGGTAGGGCTGACTACTGTGGGAGTGATGGTTGGTGGACCTGACCCTTGGCCCTGTTGACTGCTAGGTCCTTCCTCTTGCAGTGACTGCCAGCCTACCTGTTATCAGGTTAGGTCCCAGGATGGCTAGATGCACAGCCTGGGGTGGCATGGGGTTGGTCCCAGCTCACTTGTGGTAAGGGCCATGAAATGGGATAGCTGGCTATTCAGCCTAGTGTGGTCCCAGGACTGGTACCAACCAGATGGTGGGCAGGTAAGTTCCCAGCACTAATAACCTAGAGAGAGGAATCTAAAATGGCAACAACAGTCCCTCATGGTGGGACCAGCTCCCCAAAATACCTGCCACCAGCATCCATATCTCCATGGGAAATTAGCTGGCTCCTGCCTTCAGGGAGGCTCTCCAATATCACCTTTGGGTCTGACTCAGGTTCCTTTCACATTTCTGCCTCTACAGTTGTCTCAAAGCATGTGAGATTTTTGCATGAACCCTTCAAGAGCAGTGTCTCTGTTTCTCATAGCCCTGTGACTCCTCATACACAAGTCCCTCTGGCCTTTAAAGCCAGATGTCCTGAAGGCTCATCTTCCTGGTGCAGGACCCCTTGGCTTGAGAGCAAGATGTGGGGCTCAGACCTCTCACTCCTTGTGTCATCCTTCTGTTTGTAGGTTGCCCATTTTGGAGTGTGGTTCTTTACTGTACTGCATCTCCACTCATCCTACCTATCTCATTGTAGTTCTTCCTTCACACCTTTAAGTTGTGGAAAATCTTTTCTCCTAGTCTTCATGTCATTCTCAGATATAGTTGCTCGGTAAATAGTTTTAGTTTTGATGTGTTTATAGGAGGAGGTGAGCTCAGGGTCTTCCTACGTTTCCATATGTAGAGTACCAAAGGCCACACCCATCCGTTGAAGCTTTGAAGCCAGGCACTGACTTCTCCTCTCTATCTATGAAAGTCCTAGATGGCATCTTCTTCCACCATAAGAATGTTTTATCTACACCAAAAATCTGTTTTTTAGTGTAGCCACTTTCATTTGTATCTGGATACAAATGAGCTATATCTGGATAACTTGCTGCAGCTTCTACATCAACAATTGCTGCTTCATCTTGTACTTTTATCTTATAGAGCTGGCTTCTTTCCTTAAACCTCATGAACCAAGTTCTGCTAGGTTCAAACTTTTCTTTGGCAGCTTCGTCACCTCTCTCAGACTTCATAGAATTGACAGGAGATAGGGCCTTGTCCTGGATTAGATTTGGCTTAAGGGAATGTTGTGCCCGGTTTGATCTTCTATCCAGAAAACTCAAACATTCTTTATATCAACAATAAGGTGTTTCACTTTCTTACCATTCATGTATTAACTGGAGTAGCACTTTTAATTTCCTTCAAGAACTTTTCTTTTGAATTCACAGCTTGACTGTTTGGCACAAGAGGCCTAGATTTTAACCTAGCTCAGCTTTCAACATGCCTTCCTCACCAAGCTTACCCATTTCTAGCTATTGATTTAAAGTGAAGAGACATACCTGTCTTCCTTTCACTTGAACACTTAGAGACCATTGTAGAGTTATTAATTGGCCTTATTTCAATATTGGTGTGTCTCACAAAATAGAGTAGCCTGAGAAGAAGGAGAGGCACAGGGAACAGCTGGTTGGTGGAACAGTCAGAACACACAAAACATTTACTGATTAAGTTCACCTTATTGTATGGGTATGGTTCCTGGCAACCCAAAACAATTACAATAGTAACATCAAAGATCACTTATAACAGATCACCATAACAAATATAATAATAATGATAACATTTGAAATATTGGGAGAATTATCAAAATGTGACACAGAGACATGAAGTGAGCAAATGCTTTGGAAAAATGGCCCTAATTGCTCAATGTAGGGCTGCCATAAACCTTCAATTTTTAAAAAGTGCAATATCTGTAAATCACAATAAAGCAAAGCACAATGAAATGAGGTGTGCCTATATTTAGGAATGTGTTTTTTAGGTTACAAATATTTGTTGTTATTGTTGTTTTTAAATTGTGTTTTAATTGCACAGTGTCCAGAGAATATGGTCTCATAAAATTACTTTTTAAATTATCTTAGACCTGAATTTGACCTAATGTATGGTTAATATTTTATATTTTTTTAATTTACCTTTGTTAAAATATTTTCAAGAAAATTTTATTTTTTTTTACAAAATCATTAAAGGAAAAACTAGACTTTGTAGCAGAAAACCAGAAGTAGATTTTTTTCGTATGTCTGGTTAATTCTTATAACTGTTTTATGTACACATTAGATAATATGTATTCTCTAATTGTTGCATGCAGAAATCAAATTTTCTAATCCTGTGTTCAGATTTTCTCTGTCTTTACTAATTTATGACTGTTTGAACTGTCAATAATTGAGTGAAATATGTTGAAATTTCTCTCTTTAGGTGGATTGACATTTCTTCCCTTTTTTCAATGTGTTCTTACTTCCTATATTTTAATACTAATTTTTCCCTAAAGGAATCTGAGTTTAGCCTTGTTAGATACTCTTGACAAATTAAAACTTTTATAGGAAAAAATATTTGCAAATGTTGCAAACAAGTGTTTAATTTCCAAAATATACAAACATATAACTCAACAAACAAAAAACCCAATCGAAAAATGGGTAAAGACCTAAACAGAAATTTCTCAAAAGAAGAAATATAGATTGCCAATAGGCACATGAAAAGATGATCAACATTGCTAATTATTAGAGAAATGCAAATCAAAACTACAATGAGGTACCACATCACACCAGTCAGAATGGCCATGATTAAAAAGTTTACAAATGATAAATTCTGGAGAGGGTGTGGAGAAAAGGGAAACTTCCACACTGTTGGTGGGAATGTAAGTTGGTGCAGCCACTCTGAAAAACATTATGGAGAAAACATTCCTCAGAAAACTAAAAGTAGAATTACCATATGATCCAGCAATCCAACTCTTGGGCACATATCCAGAAATAAACTATAATTCAAAAAGATACATGCACCCCTATGTTCAAAGCAGCACTATTCACAATAACCAAGACATGGAAACAACCTGAATGTCCATCAACAGATGAATGGATAAGGAAGATGTGGTACATATATACAATGGAATATATACTCAGCCATAAAAAAGAACAAAATAATGCCATTTGCAGCAACATGGATGCAACGAGAGATTATCATACTAAGTGAAGTAAGAAAGAGAAAGACAAATACCATATAAGATCGCTTGTGAACCCATCTATGAAACAGAAACAGAATCAGGGACGTAGAGAATAGACTGGTAGCTGTCAAAGGGGTGGAAGTGGGGGAGGGATAGATTGGGAGTATGGGATTATTAGGTACAAACTGGTACATACAGAATAGATAAAGAACAAGGTCCTACTGTATAGCACAGGTCCTACTGTATATTCAATATCCAGTGATAAACCATAATGGAGAAGAATATGGAAATGAATCTATATATATGTATAAATTAGTCACTTGACTGTAGAGCAGTAATTAACACAATATTACCTATAGTAAATCAACTGTACTTCAATTTAAAAAAGTACATTTTAAGACATGAAAATTAAAAAAATATATCATTATTTAATTATCTTTTCTCATCTTTAACAATGATTTTTATTTTAAAGTCAATTTTGTCTGATTGAACCTAGGTAGCCTCATCTTTCTTTTGATTGTATTCCTTTGATATATTTTTGTTGTAGCCAGCCTTCACAGTGACCCCCAATGGTTCCCAGCTTTTGGTAATCACAGCCTTGAATAGTTTCCTCTCATAATGAATCGGGCTGACCTGCATAATCACTATGATATTGTATAAATGGCAGTGTGTGGCTTTAGGCTCAGGTTACAAAGGGCACCATGGCTTCTTGAGTAATCTACTCTGAGGGAAGCCAGATGTCATGTTGTGAGGGTATCAGGCCTATAAGAGGTCCTTCAGCCCCAGTCAGGCCTTGAGATAACTGCAGGTCCAGCCTATATCTTCACTGAAATCTCTTGAGAGACCCTAAGTCAGAAACATGCAGTTAAGCCACTTCTGAATTCCTGATCTATAGAAAATGTGAAATAATGCTTGTTCATTTTAAACCATTCCATTTTGAGGTAATATGTTATGTAACAATAAATGCAGATAGATACATAGATAGATAGATAGATGATACGAAATACAATCTAATTACTTCATTTTACTTAGTCTTCCCATGTTCTTATACTAGGGATAAATAGCATACAGTTATATTTAAAAATCCAATCCAATAATCTGTCTTTTAATTAGGGAGTTTATTGATTTACTGTGATTATTGATATATTTTGACTTATTTCTACCATTCCGTTTTTTTTTTCCCCTGCGGTACACGGGCTTCTCACTGCTGTGGCCTCTCCCATTGCAGAGCACAGGCTCCGGCCGCACAGGCTCAGCAGCCATGGCTCACGGGCCCAGCCGCTCCGCGGCATGAGGGATCCTCCCGGACTGGGGCACGAACCCATGTCCCCTGCATCAGCAGGCAGACTCTCAACCACTGCACCACCAGGAAAGCGCCATTCCATTTTTTTAAATTGTCCCAGTTTTTAATGTTCCTTTTCTTTTTTCCCCCTTTTTAATTAATTGGTTGAGTTCTTTCTTATTTTATTTTTCTTTGTATAATGTTAGCATTTAAATTATATTACTTTTAACTTAGTGTTTTTTATAGAAAGTTTTGTCATTCATAACTAATTTATAATTTCTAAAGGTAACTGAAGTCCTGCCAAAATATTATCAAGCTGTAAGAATACAGTAACACTGATTATTCCCACTTCTGACTTAACTGTGTTTTTGCCCAGTATTTTAGAATTCACTTTCTAAATAAAACTACAAATAATTAAACACAATTTTTATTACTTTACAGAGACACCATTGTTTAGATCAAGATACATGTCTGCCATCTTTTCACAATTTTTTCTTTTATCTCAGATTGTCCGTCTGTGATGATTTTGTTTTGCAGAACTACATCTAAAGAAGTTCCTTGAGTAAAGAATTGTTAGTGGTAAGCACTCCCTGTTTTTGTTTATCTGAAAAAGACTCATTTCACTCTTACTTTTGAAAAATAACTTTTCAGGAAAAAGAATTTGATTACAGCTACAATAGTTCAGCACTTGCTGTTGAGAATTCTCCCATCCACTTAATTTCCAGTCCTTATTAAATGACAGGTCTTTATTCTCTTGATGTTTTTAAGAGCTTCTCTTTGTTTTGGATGTTCTGCAATTTTGCCAAAACACATCTAAGTGTGGATTTCTTTTTATTTATATTGATAGAAAGCCATTATGTTTCCTGGATCTGCAAATTTAGGTTTTTCATTTATTTTGCAACTTTTCAGCCACTAACTATTCACATATTTCCTCCCCTCTATTATCTCTGTTCTCTCCTTTTAGGCTTTCAACTACACATGTTGTAGAGTTTCTCAGTCTTCTATATATCTTAACTTCTTTTTTTTTCCTTTTGCACTAAATTCTGGTTAATTTCATCAGATATGTCTTCAGTTCACCAATTATTCAGCTGTGTCTAAAAAGGTGTTTAACTGGTTTATGGAGATTTTTTTTAAATTTCAAAAATTGTATTTTCCGTTTCAAGAAATTCCATCTTGTTTTTTTAGTCTTTCTGACCACTACGGATGGTTGTGTATTGCTTACTCATGTTTGTAGCTCTATATTTCATTTTCTTAAGAATTTATGCTATACTTGTAGTAGGTAGAATAATATCCATATTTTAATCACCAGATTAATTATGTGAATATGTTAGGGTACAGGGGAAAAGGGAATTAAAGTTGCAGATGGAATTAAGATTGCCAATCAGCAGGTAGGGAAATTATCCTGATCATCTATGTGGGCCCAATATGATCACAAGGATCATTAAATGTGGAAAAGAGAGGCAGAAGAAGGGTCAGAGGAAGAGATATGACAATAAAAGCAGGATCGGAGACACATAACATGAATGGCTTTCAAAATGGAAAGAGGGTCATGGTCCAAGGAGTTTAGGTGGTCTCTAGAAGCTGGAAAAGGCAAAAATGTAGATTCCCCTCTGGAAGTTCCAGAAAGGAACAGAGACCTGCCAACATCCTAATTTTAGGACACCTGACCCCCAGAATTTGTGTTATTTCAGAATACTAATTTTGTGGTTATTTGTTATAGTAACATTAAAAGCTAACACATAGCTATTATATATTCCATATTTGGCTACTTCAATATCTGAAGTCCCTAAGAGTCAAACACAGTTGTTTCCCATATATGGCTTTATTCTTGGCGATACTTGTATTTTGAACTTATATATATTTTTTGATATTAATTTGTAGGAATTCTCTCGGCCTCATTGGGAATGTTTTCCTCTACCTCTACCAGAGATCTAGGGGCAATAAAAACCTAAAATTTAATTTAATTCTCTGGATAATTGCTTTTTATATCCAAATACAGCTATCAAATGTTTGTTTAAAGGAAAAATAATATATGTCATTTGAAACAAAATTATTATTAACTTTCTGCTCCAGTTTTCACGTTACGATGGTCAGAGGTAAAATTTAAAAAAAAAACACAAAAAAACCCTTTTTTTCTCTTCAGCTGAAATGTTCTTAAAAACAAGATTAAGGATTGCAGTCTTTATGTATAACATGTTTACAGCCAAAAGGAAAACTTGAATGAATTGGAATAATTTGACTCTGTATATTATTTATTGAAGGATCTTGTGTATGCTTATGTATCTTTCTAGTTAGAACTTAATTCTGCAGTACTTAGTTGTATAAACTATAGATAACTATTTATTCAACTTTAGCCAGTTGTTTTCATTTACACTTCCATGAGATATATATTTTTTTATTTTATTTATATTTGGCTGTGTTGGGTCTTTGTTGCTGCACTTGGGTTTTCTCTAGTTGCGGCAAGTGGGGCTACTCTTTGTTGCAATGCATGGGCTTCTCGTTGCAGTGGCTTCACTTGTTGCAGAGCAGGGGCTCTAGGCATACAGGTTTCAGTAGTTGCAGCATGCGGGCTCAGTAGTTGTGGCACACAGGCTTAGTTGCTCCACAGCATGTGGGATCTTCCCAGACTAGGGATCTAATCTGTGTCCCCTGCATTGGCAGGTGGATTCTTAACCACTGTGCCATCAGGGAAGTCCCCTTCCATGAGATTTAGAGAATGGAAAGTAAAAATGTTAAAAGCAATATGAACTAATAAATTTTGCCATCACAAACTTGGATAAGAAACTTGAAAAGAGGAACTTTAAAGCCAATGATGGACATCAGATTTTATTATCTCTGATTTTCACCAGTCCAATTTATTCATATATCTCTCTTTCACAAACAAGTAGAATTATTTGTGGTTCACATCAACTGATTGTATGACTAATTCTTCGGTATAATCTTCTAGATCTATTTAATTGCCCTAAGGGAAACACATTAAAGTTGTCAGCACTATCTTTTCTGCTTAGACGATGATCTATTATTAGTGCAAATTGTGGGCATTTCTGGGAAATAATTTACAAGTGTACTTATTTTAAAGTAAATGAATTTATACTATTCTAAGCTCAGCCCTAGTCTCCTCACCAATGACCAATTCAGGAATGGACAGTTTGCTCCATCCTGCCAATAAGATGAGAGGGCTTAGGAGAAGGTCACATGAAAAGTTGTCCCTCTTGCTCCTCCTGACATTTTCCTGCTCCGAAGAGATACCTAGAACAAGCTGCAGGCTGTTTCCTAGCACTTTAGGGGGAAGCTAAGAGTGAGGGTGTCAGACACAAGGACTGAAAGGACCTTGGTCTTTGATGACCTTGGTGAGCACTGAATCAACCATCCTGGAAATTTGCCTGACCTCTTGAAGTCCTATTATATAACAGTTAGTGCATTTCCTTATTGTTTAGCCAGTGTAAGTGGGACTTCAGGATACTTGTAGAATGCATTCTATCTCATACAAGGCAGGCAGAGAAGCAAGTGTATGTTCAAAAACGTCAACCGAAGGGGCCAAAATCATTGCTGGATTTCTAAAATATAATTTTGTCTGATATTTAAATATATGCACACAGCACAAATCTACATATATTCATTCTGCCTTTGACTCTGACCAAGTTGCTGGAAGGTTTTTATGTCATGCTCCCATGTGCTGTGACTAATAAAATAGAGGACAGGTTAAATTTTATATTTAAATCTTGAAATGAAAAGGAATGATGATTTTATTCTTAATGTATAAATTTGTGTACTCTTCCTTATAGATGCTTCTACTGTTCACACCCAACTTTAAAAAATCCAGCAAAATACCAAGATTACTACTCTCTTTAATTCCTCACTTGTCATCCTTTCCCACCCACTACAGTCTCTGATCAGGAAGGTCACCAATAGGTGTCACCAATTGGTGACACCAATAGAAGGTCACTGTCAAATCTAATGGACTGACTTAGTCCTCAACTTCCTGGTTTCTTTTTAGCTCTTGACTAAGGTGTGCATCCCTGTCCTTACTGAAACTTTTACTCACTTGGTTCATGAGGCACTGTAATGTTTTTGTCTCTCTTTACACTGCTGAGATTACTCCTTTCTGTCTGTTCAGTTAACATTTCCTAATTTTCCTTCTCTTACAGGCATGTGTGCCTTAAGTTCTCTCTTTATCCCTCTTTTCTTTTAGTTTTCTGACAATATCTTCTTTGTCACACATATTCATTTCAGAGATGTATAGATAAATAAGCAATATATCTGTGAGTCGCTTTGATCTACTTCACTGGGAAATAATGACATGGCTATCAATACATGAATCTTTCAGAAGACTGAATTACATCCCTGAGATTAGTATAAAATTACACTACAGGAGTTAAACCTGTCTTCATTCATTAGTCAAATTTTTCTGACTGATTAAATTATTCTAAAAATAATCACATGACAATTTTAATATCTAACCTTACTTCCTGGGACCTTTTCTGGTATGATATATGATCACTAATTTTCATAAACACTCAACAACAAGAAATAGCATTGATCTTGGAAAAATTTAATAAGTTCTATAATTGCTTGAGATTACAAATACAAATTCAGGGACTGTTAAGTTCATGTAGCAAAAGAGCCAAAATCTAAGCTAATAATTTTATAGAGCTTGCAGCAACAATATATATGCTGGGAGATGTTTATTTTCTGTGGAACAATGAAAGCTTCTGTAAAACTTTGCTTGTTTTCTGTTACTCTATTGGAATCTAATTAATGTTTTTTACCATGTTAAGTATTTCCGAAGAAATAAAATCATAGTCAGAAAAATTCTTATTCTTTTTGAAATCATTTATTGTGATTAGCCATCTTCACACACAACACTGTCTGGAAGAGATGGAATGTATCATGTTTTAAAGACCCCTAGAGAAAAAGGTTTTAGAGCTTACTTTTGGTGACTTATTCCAATGACTAAATCCCCACAGGAAATTATTTCTCATGAAACCTGAATATTTCACAATAGGCTTAAATGTTTCCTTTTATTATCTGACAATGTCTGTAAAGAAACTTCTTTAAACTGCAAAACCATTTTTAAAATTACTCCTTACCAGCTTTCTTTAATCTAACTCAAGTCTTTAAAAAAATTAAATCATAAATCATTTCTAAGATACTCTTAGTGCTTTCCAATTTAGGTTCTCATTTCATCTAAAATTTTAAAATTATGCTATGTAAATTCATTTTTTCCTGATATACAGATCAGAACATCCTATATTGTATCCATTTAAATATACATTATTATAAAATATATGCATTTAGTTAGACTTACAAAAAATATTTTTTGAACAAACCCTCCATCAAGTTTACACCAATGACAAAACAAAACAAAAAGATGGTCTAAGGATTTTTCTTCTTTTTACTGTTCTTTCCAACTTCCTGATTTTTGTGGATGCTGTAACTCTTAAGCAAGATTATCACAGTGTAACATAAATAAGAGATTAACTTTACAGTCACTCTCCATTCACCGTAAAACTCCTTGGCCTACTCAAGTCCAGTAGGGTCAGCGTTTTCTTTGGCCAGCTTGAGTCTTTGGCTGTAGTAACATGGGGCTCACGCCATGAAATACTGTCAGCACAAGGGATATCCTTTGGAAAACAAGGCAAACTCGCCCTCTTTTTTTGCATACAAAAGTAGGGAAACTATCATTCGTTAATTCATTAATGTCAGAGTCTAAAGAAGTTTGTAAGGACAAAGAAAAGCCCAGCTAATTAACCATTGTGTTGTAATCATAATCAAGACTTACAAAGTACTTTTTGTGCCAGGTAGCACATAGATTGTACAAAAGACAATTTCTGCTGACAAATTTTCTGCCAGCCCTGTGTCTCAGGTCTCAACAGTTGAACTCTTTGTGCCAAAGACTACTGATTAATTAGGAAAATTCAACAAGCAATTATGAAAATAACTCCCCAAGTCATTTAGCCACAAGGTAGTGTTTTCCTGTTATATTTCAAGTAAACAAAAGGATATTGGTTGATTGTTGGAAGGGAGTTGATTATAACCTTTTGGCTCTGAATAATGAGTGTGTCTTAATTCCATTTAATGGTTTGGAATTCCAAAGCTATGGAGTTCATTAGGGAAGCAGAGGAAGTAAACACATGAAAAATAGGGAAGGAGGCCCATTGAATCTCAATCCGCTTCCCTTCCCCAACATTAACTTGCAGGTGGACTAAATCCACAGCCACTTCTAAATAGCTTCTAAATAAATAAACTAAATAACTTTTAGATGTCCCCATGCTATCTTTCAGCATAGAAGCTGACTGTGCACGTGCTCAAATGAATTGACAAGGGGAGCAGTGTCGCGGGATTTTGGACTACGCATGAGTAGAATTACTGAGAAGCTGATAGAGACGGGATGTTTTCAGCTACAATTTTAACTGGACATAATGGCTTCCCCACAGGAAAGCTTGTGGATCCATAAACCTAGGCCACTTCTCCCTTACAGGAAAGGAGCTGTTTATTACTGCAGCCCATGCCACCTGCTCAACCATCAAGTGTACATTTGTTCTTTGGGGAACAACAGGGTGGGGTATTTACTAGAAACAGGGCTGAGAGCCAGCAGTATTCCACTTCCAAATTCTGGTTGACTCCTCTAGTGAACTCTGTCTAGTCCCCTCAATAAAGCTAACCACTGCTTATTTAAAACTGGAGCCAGATACGCAGTGCCTTAGGAAATAGCCACACCTCACTGGGATTTCTTTGGCACAGAATGCATTTAACATTACCCCTGTCACCAGCAAATATTTATCGGACACCTTCTATTAATGTGTAATAAATGAGTCAAAGGGCTTATAGTATACCTGGATTTACATGACGTGCTTCTGAAAACTAAGTGTGTAATAAAAGGGATTATTTTATACATTTTTTTAAGGCTTTGGATTTTAAAAAAAGAATTCATGTAAATTTATCCATTTAATATTTCTGTAAATTGAGTCAGCTCTGTAGTATCTTATTGTTAGGTGTTATCTATACAACACAAAATTAATTTTAAAGATAAACATCAATGACAAAACAGAACACAAATTTCCCCATACAAAGAATCAGAATGCTAATATACAAAATAAATTCTTTTTATTGTTATTAGATTGGAATTTTTAAAAAACTTGCTCTCCTTGGAACTCTGTGTTTGCACAATTAGAATCATGAAGGTATATAATAACAAAAAATTCTCTATGCCCTCTAAAGTAGGTGACAGCTCTTGGGCATGGTGATATGCCATAAACAGCTCAAGTGGCAGAACATCCCTAGCAGCAGAATTCACTGGCAGCTGACCAACTTGAATGTTTTTGTACTATCCTTGACTTCTATAGTTGGCAAAGAGAGAGAAAAAACTTCCAGAAATGTTGAAAGAATGGATGTCTAGAAATGGAAGATGAGGGAAGAGAAATGCTTCTCTCACATTATTAAGCATTGGAAACAGTTAAGTCGTTACTCCAGAGATCTCAAATGTTTGAGAAATAGAAAAACTAACAAAATCTCCTGGTGTTTTAAAACCCAGATCACTTAGCTTAGTCTCTTTTTAAGAACTTTAGTGTTACCATACAATATTAGAGAAACAAATAGTAATAGTCACAGTGAAATACACTTACAATCTCATAAAAAGTTCACTTATGAAAACTGTTTCAATAAGGACCTGGGTCCTGCTAAGGTAGCTCTGAACAGTAGCACTCAGCCAAGCACGTGCCTCTAGGCCCGCCTGCTGCTGTTGGAGCCTTGTTTTGTTTTTTTTCAAATTCTTAAGAAATTACTTAGCTGGAGTTGAAGATAGACGAGAACATAGATGTAGAAGCACAAAACATGAGAGTACACTGTTAGTTGGAGTCTCAACTAGTTCTTCTATGACTCAGTTTCCCATTTGAGAACAAGACCACCTAATATATATATATTTATCACAAATATCTTGCTACTGACAGCCTCAGGACAAAGTAGACAAGAGATGAGCCATAGAGAAGTACATCTGACTCCATCAGAAAGACATATTACTAGTTTTTTCCAGTCATTTTTCAAGATGCACACTAGAGGTATAGGTTATCTGAGAGAGCTCTAAGTTCTGCCCTGTGATTGTAAAGCTCTCTTTTCCTAATTTTTGCACATGTGACATCATTGTTTTTGGGTGCCGTCAAATCCCCATCAGGAATGATGTATTAGTTTACTTGGGCTGCCATAACAAAATGCTGCTTACTGGGTGGCTTAAACAATGGAAATTTATTTTCTTATAATTTGTGAGGCTAAAAGTGCAAGATCAAGGTGCCAGCATTTTTTTGTGTGAGGACTCTCTTCTGGCTTGCAGATGGCTATATTCTTACACTGTCTTCACATGACCCATACTTGGAGAGAGAGAAAAAGTGAGAGAGATCTATCTCTAGTGTCCTCCTCCTCTTCTTATAAGGACACTAGTATCATTAGGGATCCATTCTTACAAACTCATTCAACATTAATTAACCTCCTTAAAGGCCCTACCTACAAATATAGTCACACTGGGGATTAGACATTCAACATATGCATTTTGTGGGACACAATTCAGTCCATAACAAATGATAAATATTGATTAGTAATTATTAACCAGGAATATGCACAGGGAACTGATATTTTCCAATTAAATTACTAATACTAGGTAATAATTGTATAAACTAATTAATAAAATAAGTCAGTTGAAGACATTATGCTAAGTAAAATAAGACAGAGAAAGACAAATACTCTATGATCTCTCTTACATGTAGAATCTGAAAAATCTGAACTCATGAAAACAGAGACCAGATTGGTGGTTGCCAGAGGCAAGGGTGGGGAAATAGGTGAAGGTGGCCAAAACGTACAAACTTCCAGTTATAAGGTAAATAAGATCAGCACGGTGACTAGAGTTAACGCACTGCACTGCATATTTGAAAGGTGAAATGGAGCATGTCTTAAAAGTTCTCATCGTAAGAAAGAAATTTTTAACTATGTGAGGTGGTGGACTTTAAGCTCATTGCGGTAATCATTTTGCAATACATAAATATATCAAACCATTATTTTTTACTCTTTAAATTAATATAATATTATATGTCAGATATATCTCAACAAAACAGGAAAAAAAACTTAGGAGACAATACCTGGCTTTATGTCACAGACAAATGTAAGAGGTATTTAAACATCACAAATAACACTGTATTTATTAGAACCAGATTGGTTTGGAATCCCAATTCTATCACTAAGTAGTTATGGAAACTTGAGCAAATAGCTTAACCTCTTTGATTTCCAGGTTGTTAGTATGAAAGAGGGTTACTATAAGAATTGACATGAAGTACTTTGTATTAAGTATTTAGCACAATGCCTGGTGCATAGTATATACTCAGTATATCATTCCTATTATGCTGATGTAAATATCAAAATTGAATTAACTTCATTAGCAGATGGACATTGGTCAGAATTCTGTAGTAAGTTACAGCTTTTGTATTCTTCACACTGACAAGCAGGAATTTTCCTGGACTACATTAGGGTTGTAACTCAGAGCAATGTTGTTCTCTCTGGTGATATGTAAAACCCCCAAAAGGCTTAGAAACTTGCCTTAGGCTTGGATATGGGCACTGGGCACATCCCCACAAGATGCCTGGAAGTTCAGGTGCCTTCTTTGGTTTATTAATTTTTATTGGAGTACACTTGCTTTACAATGTTGTATTAGCTTCTTCTGTGCAGCAAAGTGAATCAGTTATACTTATATCCACTTTTTTTAAAGATTTCCTTCACATTTAGGTCACCACAAAGCATTGAGTAGAGTTCCCTGTTGCTATATAGTAAGTTCTCATTTTTTATCTATTTTATACATAGTAGTGTATATATGTCAATGCCAATCTCTGAATTCATCCCACCCTCCTGTCCCCCCTTTGTAACCATAAGTTTGTTCTCTACATCTGTGACTCTATTACTGCATTGCAAATAAGTTCACCTGTACCATTTGTCTAGATTCCACGTATAAGTGATATTATACAATATTTTTTTTTCTCTTTCTGACTTAGTTCACTTTGTATGACAATTTCTATGTCTACCCACATTTCTGAAAATGGCACTATTTCATTCCTTTTTATGGCTGAGGAACATTCCATTGTATATATATACCACATCTTCTTTAGCCATTCCACTATTAATGGACATTTAGGTTGCTTCCATGTCCTGGATATTGTAAATACCACTGCAATGAACATCGAGGTGCATGCATCCTTCTGAATTCTGGTTTTCTCTGGATATATCCCTAGGAGTGGAATTGCTGGGTCATATGGTAGCACTATTTTTAGTTTTTTAAGGAACCTCCATGTTGTTCTCCATAGTGGCTGAACCAACTTACAGTCCAACCAACAGTGTAAGAGGGTTCTTTTCTCCACAACCTCTCCAGCATTATTGTTTGTAGAGTCTGAGCGTGTGAGGTGATACCCCACTGTAGTTTGGACTTGCTTTTCTCTAATAACTAGTGATGTTGAGCATCTTTTCATGTGCTTTTTGGCCATCTGTATGTCTTTGGAGCAATGTCTAGTTAGGTCATCTGTGAATTTTTTGATTGGGTTGTTTACTTTTTCAAATACTGTACTCCATGGGTTGTTTTTTGTTGTTGTTGTTGCTGTTTTTAACAACTTTATCAGGGTATAATTGCTTTACAGTGGTGTGTTAGTTTCTGCTTTATAGCAAAGTGAATCAGTTATACATATACATATGTTCCCATATCTCTTCCCTCTTGCGTCTCCCTCCCTCCCACCCTCCCTAGCCCACCCCTCCAAGCGGTCACAAAGCACCGAGCTGATCTCCCTGTGCTATGCGGCTGCTTCCCACTAGCTATCTAAGTTACGTTTGGTAGTGTATATATGTCCATGCCTCTCTCTCGCTTTGTCACAGCTCATCCTTCCCCCTCCCCATATCCTCAAGTCCGATCTCTAGTAGGTCTGTTTCTTTATTCTTGTCTTACCCCTAGGTTCTTCATGAAAATTTTTTTCTTAAATTCCATATATATGTGTTAGCATACGGTATTTGTCTTTCTCTTTCTGACTTACTTCACTCTGTATGACAGACTCTAGGTCTATCCACCTCATTACAAATAGCTCAATTTCATTTCTTTTTATGGCTGAGTAATATTCCATTGTATATATGTGCCACATCTTCTTTATCCATTCATCTGATGATGGACACTTAGGTTGTTTCCATCTCCAGGCTATTGTAAATAGAGCTGCAATGAACATTGTGGTACATGACTCTTTTTGAATTATGGTTTTCTCAGGGTATATACCCAGTAGTGGGATTGCTGGGTCATATGGTACTTCGATTTGTAGTTTTTTAAGGAACTTCCATACTGTTCTCCATAGTGGCTGTACCAATTCACATTCCCACCAGCAGGGCAAGAGTGTTCCCTTTTCTTCACACCCTCTCCAGCATTTATTGTTTCTACATTTTTTGGTGATGGCCATTCTGACTGGTGTGAGATGATATCTCATTGTAGCTTTGATTTGCATTTCTCTAATGATTAATGATGTTGAGCATTCTTTCATTTCTTTGTTAGCAGTCTGTATATCTTCTTTAGAGAAATGTTTATTTAGGTCTTCTGCCCATTTTTGGATTGGGTTGTTTGTTTTTTTTGTTTTTGAGCTGCATGAGCTGCCTGTAAATTTTGGAAATTAATCCTTTGTCAGTTGCTTCATTTGCAAATATTTTCTCCCATTCTGAGGGTTGTCTTTTGGTCTTGTTTATGGTATCCTTTGCTGTGCAAAAGCTTTTAAGTTTCATTAGGTCCCATTTGCTTATTTTTGTTTCTATTTTCATTTCTTTAGGAGGTGGGTCAGAAAGGATCTTGCTGTGATTTATGTCATAGAGTGTTCCCTATGTTTTCCTCTAAGAGTTTGATAGTTTCTGGCCTTACATTTAGGTCATTACATTTTGAGATTATTTTTGTGTATGGTGTTAGGGATTGAACTAATCTCAAATTTTTACATGTACCTGTCCAGTTTTCCCAGCACCACTTATTGAAGAGGCTGTCTTTTCTCCACTGTACATTCCTGCCTCCTTTATCAAAGATAAGATGACCATATATGCATGGGTTTATCTCTGGGCTTTCTATCCTGTTCCATTGATCGATCTTTCTGTTTTTGTACCAGTACCATACTGTCTTGATGACTGTAGCTTTGTGGTATAGTCTGAAGTCAGGAAGCCTGATTCCTACAGCTCCGTTTTATGTTCTCAAGATTGCTTTGGCTATTTGGGGTCTTTTGTGTTTCCATACAAATTGTGAAATTTTTTGTTCTAGTTCTGTGAAAAATGCCAGTGGTAGTTTGATAGGGATTGCATTGAATCTGTAGATTGGGTTGGGTAGTAGAGTCATTTTCACAATGTTGATTCTTCCAATCCAACAACATGGTATATCTTTCCATCTATTTGTATCATCTTTAATTTCTTTCATCAGTGTCTTATAATTTTCTGTATACATGTGTTTTGTCTCCTTAGGTAGGTTTATTCCCAGATATTTTATTCTTTTTGTTGCAATGGTAAATGGGAGTGTCTTCCTGATTTCACTTTCAGATTTTTCATCATTAGTGTATAGGAATGCCAGAGATTTCTGTGCATTAATTTTGTATCCAGCAACTTTACCAAATTCATTGACTAGCTCTAGTAGTTTTCTGGTAGCATCTTTAGGATTCTCTATGTATAGTATCATGTCATCTGCAAACAGTGAAAGCTTAACTTCTTCTTTCGCGATTTGGATTCCTTTTATGTCCTTTTCTTCTCTGGTTGCTGTGGCTAAAACTTCCAAAACTATGTTGAATAAGAGTGGTGAGAGTGGGCAACCTTGTCTTGTTCCTGGTCTTAGTGGAAATGCTTTCAGTTTTTCACCATTGAGTATAATGTTGGCTGCGGGTTTGTCATATGTGGCCTTTATTATGTTGAGGAAAGTTCCCACTTTGCCTACTTTCTGTAGGGTTTTTATCAGAAATCGGTGTTGAATTTTGTCGAAAGCTTTCTCTGCATCTATTGAGATGATCATATGGTTTTTCTCATTCAATTTGTTAATATGATTTATCACATTGATTGATTTGCCTATATTGAAGAATCCTTGCATTACTGGAATAAACCCCACTTGATCATGGTGTATGATCCTTTTAATGTGCTTTTGGATTCTGTTTGCTAGTATTTTGTTGAGGATTTTTGCATCTATGTTCATAAGTGATATAGGCCTGTTGTTTTCTTTCTTTGTGACATCCCTTTCTGGTTTTGGTATCAAGGTGATGGTGACCTCGTAGAATGAATTTGGGAATGTTCCTCCCTCTGCTATATTTTGGAAAAGTTTGAGAAGGATAGGTGTTAGCTCTTCTCTAAATGTTTGATAGAATTCGTCTGTGAAGCCATATGGTCCTGGGCTTTTGTCTGTTGGAAGATATTTCATCACAGTTTCAATTTCAGTGCTTGTGATTGGTCTGTTCATATTTTCTATTTCTTCCTGATTCAGTCTTGGCACGTTGTGCATTTCTAAGAATTTGTCCATTTCTTCCAGGTTGTCCATTTTATTGGCATACAGTTGCTTGTAGTAATCTCTCATGATCTTTTGTATTTCTGCAGTGTCAGTTGTTACTTCTCCTTTTTCATTTCTAATTCTGTTGATTTGAGTCTTCTCCCTTTTTTCTGTGATGAATCTGGCTAATGGTTTATCAATTTTGTTTATTTTCTCAAAGAACCAGCTTTTAGCTTTTTTGATCTTTGCTATCGTTCCCTTCATTTCTTTTTCATTTATTTCTGATCAGAATTTTATGATTTCTTTCCTTCTGCTAACTTTGCAGTTCTCTTTTTCTTCTTTCTCTATTTGCTTTAGGTGCAAGGTTAGGTTGTTTATTCGAGATGTTTCCTGTTTCTTAAGGTAGGATTGTATTGCTATAAACTTCCCTCTTAGAACTGATTTGCTTCATCGCATAGGTTTTGGGTCGTCATGTCTCCATTGTCATTTGTTTCTAGGTATTTTTTTATTTCCTTTTTGATTTCTTCATTGATCACTTCGTTATTTAGTAGTGTATTGTTTAGCCTCCATGTGTTTGTATTTTTTACAGGTATTTTCCTGTAATTGATATCTAGTCTCATAGCATTGTGGTCAGAAAAGATACTTGATACAATTTCAATTTTCTTAAATTTACCAAGGCTTGATTAGTGACCCAAGATATGATCCATACTGGAGAATGTTCCATGAGCACTTGAGAAAAATGTGTATTCTGTTGTTTTTGGATGGAGTGTCCTATAAATATCAATTAAGTCCATCTTGTTTAATGTATCATTTAAAGCTTGTGTTTCCTTATTTATTTTCATTTTGGATGATCTGTCCATTGGTGAAAGTAGGGTGTTAAAGTCCCCTACTATGAATGTGTTACTATTGATTTCCCCTTTTATGGCTGTTAGTATTTGCCTTATGTATTGAGGTGCTCCTATGTTGGGTGCATAAATATTTACAATTGTTATATCTTCTTCTTGAGTTGATCCCTTGATCATTATGTAGTGTCCTCCTTTGTCCCTTCTAATAGTCTTTATTTTAAAGACGATTTTGTCTGATATGAGTATTGCTACTCCAGCTTTCTTTTGGTTTCCATTTACATGGAATATCTTTTTCCATCCCCTTACTTTCAGTCGGTATGTGTCTCCAGGTCTGAAGTGGATCTCTTGTAGACAGCATATATATGGGTCTTGTTTTTGTATCCATTCAGCCAATCTGTGTCTTTTGGTGGGAGCATTTAGTCCATTTACATTTAAGGTAATTATCGATATGTATGTTCCTATTACCATTTTCTAAATTGTTTTGAGTTCATTTTTGTAGGCTTTTTCCTTCTCTTGTGTTTCTTGCCTAGAGAAGTTCCTTTAGCATTTGTTGTAAAGCTGGTTTGGTGGTGCTGAACCCCCTCAGATTTTGCTTGTCTTTAAAGGTTTTAATTTCTCCATCAAATCTGAATGACATCCTTGCTGGGTAGAGTAATCTTGGTTGCAGGTTTTCCTCCTTCATCAGTTTAAATATGTCCTGCCAGTCCCTTCTGGCTTGCAGAGTTTCTGCTGAAAGATCAGCTGTTAACCCTATGGGCATTCCCTTGCGTGTTAATTTTCTCTTTCTGCTTTTAATATGCTTTCTTTGTATTTAATTTTTGACAGTTTGATTAATATGTGTCTTGGTGTATTTCTCCTTGGATTTATCCTGTATGGGATTCTCTGTTCTTTCTGGACTTGATTAACTATTTCCTTTCCCATACTAGGGAAGTTTACAACTATAATCTCTTCAAATAATTTCTCAGTCCCTTTCTTTTTCTCTTCTTCTTCTGGAACCCCTATAATTCGAATGTTGGTGTGTTTAATGTTGTGCCAGTGGTCTCTGACACTGTCCTCAGTTCTTTTCATTCTTTTCTCTTTATTCTGCTCTGCAGTAGTTATTTCCACTATTTTATCTTCCAGGTCACTTATCCATTCTTCTGCCTCAGTTATTCTGCTATTGATCCCATCTAGAGTATTTTTAATTACATTTATCATGTTGTTCATCATTGTTTGTTTCATATTTAGTTCTTCTAGGTCCTTGTTAAATGTTTCTTGCATTTTGTCTATTCTATTTCCAAGATTTTGGATCATCTTTACTATCATTATTCTGAATTATTTTTCAGGTAGACTGCCTATTTCCTCTTTATTTGTTACATCTGTTGGGGTTTTATCTTGCTCCTTCTTCTGTGGTGTGTTTTTCTGCCTTCTCATTTTGCTTATCTTACTATATTTGGGGTCTCCTTTTTACAGGCTGCAGGTTCGTAGTTCCCATTGTTTTTGGTGTCTGTCCCCAGTGGCTAAGGTTGGTTCAGTGAGTTGTGTAGGCTTCCTGGTGTAGGGGACTAATGCCTGTGTTCTGGTGGATGAGGCTGGATCTTGTCTTTCTGGTGGGCAGGTCCACGTCTGGTGGTGTGTTTTGGGGTGTCTGTGGACATATTACGATTTTAGGCAGCCTCTCTGCTAATGGGTGGGGTGGTGATCCTGTTTTGCTAGTTGTTTGGCATAGGGTGTCCAGCACTGTAGCTTGCTGGTTGTTGAGTGAACCTGGGTGCTGGTGTTGAGATGGAGATCTCTGGGAGATTTTCGCCATTTGATAGTATGTGGAGCTGGGAGGTCTCTTGTTGATCAGTGTCCTGAAGTTGGCTCTCCCACCTCAGAGGCACAGCACTGACTCCTGGCTGCATCACCAAGAGCCTTTGATCCACACAGCTCAGAATAAAAGGGAGAAAAATTAGAGAGAAAGAATTAGTAGAAGTAGGAGAAAGAAAGAAAGAAAGAAAGGAATGAAGGAAGGAAGGAAGGAAGAAAGAAGAAAGAAAGAAAGAAGAAAAGAAAGAAAGGAGGGAGGGAGAGAGGGACAGAGGGAGGAAGGAAGGAAGGAGGGAAGGAAGGAAAAAAGAAAGAAGATAAAGTAAAATAAAATGAAATATAATAAAGTTATTAAATTAAAAAAACAATTATAAAGAAAAAAAATTTTTTTAAAAAAACGGATGGATAGAACCTTAGGACCAATAGTGGAAGCAAAGCTATACAGAAAAAATCTCATACAGAAGCATACACATACACTCTCACAAAAAGAGGAAAAGGGGAAAAAATCATAAATCTACCTCTCAAAGTCCACCTCCTCAATTTGGGATGATTCGTTGTCTAAAGGAGGGAAGGAAGGAAAGAAAGAAAGAAAGAAGATAAAGTAAAATAAAGTTATTAAAATAAAAAATAATTATTAAAAAAAAATGGACGGATAGAACCCTAGGACAAATGGAAGCAAAGCTATACAGACAAAATCTCACACAGAAGCATACACATACACATTCACAAAAAGAGGAAAAGGCGGAAAAATCATAAATCTTGCTCTCAAAGTCCACCTCCTCAATTTGGGATGATTCATTGTCTATTCATGTATTCCACAGACGCAGGGTACATCAAGTTGATTGTGGAGCTTTAATCCACTGCTTCTGAGGCTGCTGGGAGAGATTTCCCTTTCTCTTCTTTGTTCTCACAGCTCCCAGGGGCTCAGCTTTGGATTTGGTCCTGCCTCTGCATGTAGGTCGCCTGAGGGCGTCTGCTTTTTCATCCAGACAGGACGGGGTTAAAGGAGCCGCTGATTCGGGGGCTCTGGCTCACTCAGGACGTGGGGAGCGAGGTACACGGAGTGCAGGGCGAGCCTGCGGCGGCAGAGGCCGGCGTGACGTTGCGGCAGAGGCCGGCGTGACGTTGCACCAGCCTGAGGCGCACCGTGCGTTCTCCTGGGGAAGTTGTCCCTGGATCCCGGGACCCTGGCAGTGTCGGGCTGCACAGGCTCCCCGGAAGGAAGATGTTGATAGTGACCTGTGCTCGCACACAGGCTTCTTGGTGGCGGCAGCAGCAGTCAGCATCTCATGCCCGTCTCTGGGGTCCGCGTTTTTAGCTGCGGCTCACGCCCGTCTCTGGAGCTCCTTTAAGCAGCGCTCTTAATCCCCTCTCCTTGTGCACCAGGAAACAAAGAGGGAAGAAAACGTCTCTTGCCTCTTCGGCAGCTCCAGACCTTTTCCCAGACTCTCTCCCAGCTAGCTGTGGTGCACTAACCCCTTCAGGCTGTGTTCACACTGCCAACCCCAGTCCTCTCCCTGTGCTCTGACCAAAGCCCAAGCCTCAGCTATCAGCCCCGCCTGCCCCAGTGGGTGAGCAGACCAGCCTCTCGGGCTGGTGAGTGCTGGTTGGCACCAATCCTCTGTGTGGGAATCTCCCTGCTTTGCCCTCCGCACCCCTGTTGCTGTGCTCTCCTCCACGGCTCCGAAGCTCACCCCCTCCAACACCCACAGTCTCTGCCCGCAAAGGGGCTTCCTAGTGTGTGGAAACCTTTCCTCCTTCACAGCTCCCTCCCACTGGTGCAGGTCCCATCCTTATTCTTTTGTCTCTGTTTTTTCTTTTTTTCTTTTGCCCTACCCAGGTACATGGGGAGTTTCTTGCCTTTTGGGAGGTCTGAGGTCTTCTGCCAGCGTACAGTAGGTGTTCTGTAGGAGTTCCACGTGTAGATGTATTTCTGGTGTATCTCTGGGGAGGAAGGTGATCTCCACATCTTACTCTTCTGCCATCTTCCCCTCGTCCTCTGCATGGGTTGTTTTTATATTTTGGAAATTAGTCCCTTGTCAGTTGTTTTCTTTGAAAATATTTTCTCCCATTATAAGGGTTGTCTTTTCATTAGTTTATGGCTTCCTTTGTTGTGCAAAAGTTTGTATGTTTAATTGGGTTCCATTTGTTTATTTTTGTTTTTATTTTCATTACTCTAGGCAGTGGGTTGCAAAAGACCTGGCTGTGATTTATGTCAAAGAGTGTTCTGCCTATATTTTCCCCTAAGTGTTTTATAGTATCTGGCCATATATTTAGGTCTTTAATCCATTTTGAGTTTATTTTTCTGTATGATGTTAAGGAGTGTTCTAATTTCATTCTTTTACATGTAACCATCCAGTTTTCAAGAGATTTATTGAAGAGACTGTCTTTTCTCCATTGTATATTCTTTCCTCCTTTGTCATAAATTAGGTGGCCATGGGTGTGTGGATATATCCCTGGACTTTCTATCCTGTTCCATTGATCTATATTTCTATTTTTGTGCCAGTACCATACTGTCTTGATTACTGTAGCTTTGTAGTATAGTCTGAAACCAGGGAGCCCGATTCCTCCAGCTCTGTCTTACTTTCTTAAGGTTGCTTTCACCATTTGGGGTCTTTTGTGTTTCCATTAATATTGTGAAAATTTTTGTTCTAATTCCCTGAAAAATGCCACTTGTAATTTGACAGAGATTGCATTGAATCTGTAGATTGCTTTGGGTAGTATAGTCATTTTCACAATATTGATTCTTCCAATCCAAGAACATGGTATATCTCTCCATCTGTTTATGTTATCTTTTATTTCTTTCATCAGTATCTTAGAATTTTCTGAGTAAAGGTATTTTGCCTCCTTAGGTATGTTCATTCCTAGGTATTTTATTCTTTTTGTTGCAGTGGTAAATGGAATTGTTTCCTTAAATGCTCTTTCTGATCTTTTGTTGTTAGTGTATAGAAATGCAAAAGATTTCTGTGTATTAATTTTGTATCCTGCAACTTTACCAAATTTATTGATGAGCTCTAGTAGTTTTCTGGTAACATCTGTAGGCTTTTTTATGTATAGTATCAAGTCTTCTGCAAACAGTGACTGTTTTACTTCTTTTCTAATTTGGATTCCTTTTGTTTCTTTTTCTTCACTGATAGCCATGGCTAGAACTTCCAAAACTATGTTGAATAAAAGTAGCATGAGTGGACATCCTTGTCTTATTCCTGATCTTAGAAGAAATGTCTTCAGCTTTTCACCATTGAGTATGATGTTAGCTATAGGTTTGTCATATATGGCCTTTATTAGGTTGAGGTAGGTTCCCTTTAAGCCAACTTTCTAGAGAGTTTTTGTCATAAATCGGTGTTGAATTTTGTCAAAAGCTTTCTATGCATCTATTGAGATGATCATATGGCTTTTATTTTTCAGTTTGTTAATGTGGTGTATCACATTGATTGATATGTGTGTATTGAAGAATCCTTGCAACCCTGTTGTTGGATTCTGTTTGCTACAATTTTGCTGAAGATTTTTGCATCTATGTTCTCAGTGATATTGGCCTGTAACTTTCTTTTTCTGTGATCTCATTGTTTGTTTTTTGTATCAGGTTAATGGTGGCCTTGTAGAATGAGCTTAGGAGTGTTCCTTCTGTAATTTTTTGGAAGAGTTTCAGAAGGACAGGTGTTAGCTCTTTTCTAAATGTTAGATAGAATTAGCCTGTAAAGCCATCTGGCCTTAGACTTCTTTTTGTTGGAAGATTTTAATCACAGTTTCAGTTTCAGTACTTGTGATTGGTCTGTTCATATTTTCTATTTCTTCTTGGTTCAGTTTGGAAAGTTGTATCTTTCTAAGTATTTGTCCATTTCTTCTAGGTTTTCCATTTTATTGGCGTATAGTTGCTTGACGTAATCTCTTACGACCATTTGTATTCCTGTGGTGTCCATTGTACTTTCTTCTTTCTCATTTCTAATTTTATTGATTTGGATCATCTCCCCTGTTTTCCTTGATGAATCTGGCTAAAGGTTTATCAATTTTGTTTTTCTTCTCAAAGTACCAGCTTATAGTTTCATTGATCTTTGCTATTGTTTCCTTCATCTCTATTTCATTAATTTCTGTTCTGATTTTATTTCTTTCCTTCTACTAACTTCAGGGTTTTTTTTGTTCTTTTTTCTCTAGTTGCTTTTAAGTGTAGGTTGCTTATTTGAGATATTTCTTGTTTCTCAAGGTAGGAGTGTATTGCTATAAACTTCCCTCTTAGAACTGCATTTGCTGTGTCTCATAGGTTTTGCATTATTGTGTTTTCATTGTCATTTGTCTCTAGTTATTTTAAATTTGCTCTTTTATTTCTTCAGTGATCCATTGGTTGTTTAGTAACATATTGTCTAGTCTCTACGTGTTTGGTTTTTTACAGTTTTTTCCTGTAATTGATTTCTAATCTCATAGTGTTGTGGTTGGATAAGATGCTTGACATGATTTCAATTTTCTTAAATTTACCGAGGCTTTATTTGTGACCCAAGATGTGATCTATCCTGGAGAATGTTCCATGTGCACTTGAGAAGAAAGTGTATTCTGCTGCTCTTGTGTGGAATGTTTATAAATATCAATTAAGCCCATCTGGTCTAATGTGTCATTTAAGGCTTGTGTTACCTTATTAATTTTCTGTCAGGATGATCTATCCATTGGTGTGAGTAGCGTGTTAAAGTCCCCCATGATTACTGAGTTACTGTTGATTTCCCCTTCTATGGCTGTCAGCATTTGCCTTATATATTGAGGTGCACATAAGTTGGGTGAATATATATTTACAATTGTTATGTCTTCTTGGATTGATCCCTTGATCATTATGTAGTGTCCTTCCTTGTCTCTTTTAACAGTCTTTATTTTAAAGCCTATTTTGTCTGATATGAGTATTGCTACTCCTTTCTTTTGATTTCCATTTGCGTGGAATATCTTTTTCCATTCCCTCACTTTCAGTCCGTATGTATCCCTAGGTCTGAAGTTGGTCTCTTGTAGACAGCATATATATGGGTCTTGTTTTTGTATCCATTCAGCCAATTTGTGTCTTTTGGTTGGAGCATTTAGTCCATTTACATTTAAGGTAATTATCACTATGCATGTTCCTATTTCCATTTTCTTAATTTTTTGGAGTTTGTTTTGTAGTTTTTTTTTTCTTGTGCTTCCCACCTAGAGAATTTCTTTTAGCATTTGTTGTAAAGCTGGTCTTGTGGTGCTGAATTCTCTTAGCTTTTGCTTGTCTGTAAAACTTTTGATTTCTCTGTAAAATCTGAATGAGATCCTTGCTCGGTAGTAATCTTGTTTGTAAGTTTTTCACTTTCAATATATCATTCCACTCCCTTCTGGCTTGCAGAGTTTCTGCTGAAAGATCAGCTGTTAACCTTATGGGGATTCCCTTGTATGTTATTTGTTGCTTTTCCCTTGCTGCATTTAATATTTTTCTTTTCATTTAAATTTTGTTAGTTTGATTATATATCTTGGCATGTTTCTGCTTGGATTTATCCTGTATGGGACTCTCTGCGCTTCCTGGACTTGGGTGACTATTTCCTTTACCATGTTAAGGAAGTTTTCAACTATAATCTCTTCAAACATTTTCTCAGACCCTTTCTCTTCCTCTTCTGTTTGGACCCCTATAATTCGAATTTTGGTGTGTTTAATGTTATCCCTGTGGCCTCTGACACTATCCTCATTTGTTTTCATTCTTTCTTCTTTATTCTGTTCCATGACAGTTATTTCTCCATTTTATTTTCCTGTCACTTGTCTGTTCTTCTGCCTCAGTTTCTCTGTTATTGATTCTTTCTAGAGTATTATTCATTTCAGTAATTGTATTGTTCATCACTGTTTGTTTGTTCTTTAGTTCTTCTAGGTCCTCATTAAACATTTCTTGTATCTTCTTAATCTTTGCCTCCATTCTGTTTCTGAGATCTTGGATCATCTTTACTATCATTACTCTGAATTCTTTTTCAGGTAGATTACCTATTTCCTCACCCTTTATTTGGTCTTGTAGGTTTATACTTTGCTTCAGGTGCCTTCTTGAAGCTGTACTATGAAAGAAAAGTACTGGTCAGTGGGCAGAATAGAGCTAGCAATTGATGTATTTATCATAGTTTTACCAAAAATCACATGTATTAATATAATGCTTGGGTTGTTATACGGCCTCAGATCATAGACCAGTATTTGCCTGTAAGTGTAAGTGAAGATGGATGTCTGGATTTTCAGATGTAAAATCTATTCTTGGCCACATTGACTTCAGTGTATTTCAGATCTTATAAGCAAAGCAGTAGAAGATTTGTTGTGATTATTTTTAAGTTACTACTCCTCCTACAGTTTTTGACATTTATAAGTAATTTAGCTCTTTCCTAAACATGCTTTTATAGATTTTTCTAGGTTCGGCATTGCACTTGCTTCTTGGCTCCACATTATGTTACTATTTTTTTTTTTTTAAATGAACATGACAGTGTAGATACTGAAATGGAAACTGGGAGCCAAAACAAAGTTTGTATTCAATTGGAAGAACTGAAAGGCTGACATTCAAATATTAATGGATCCTCTACTCACTTTTTTTATTGTAATATTTATTTTAAAAATATGTTACTGTCAGATTAAGCAATATCAATTAAACAATATCAGTTTAATTTCCATCACAGATAATATTCATAAGTGCTTTAATTTTAATTTTAGTTGCCTCCTAATGACTTTATACTTGAACATATCCTTCAAAATTAATGCTATTCAAACATTTATCTCCACTTATCCTTCCTCTTCATAAAAAAATTTAAGAGGAGGAGAGATTGTAAAACTCTGTTAGGTATCATTACATAAAATTAATAAACGTATTTTGATTTCTAAGTTGCTGTTACAGTCTAGATATCCACATTTGATTTTTCTCAAGCTAAACTTCACTTTACTTTAATCGCTCCAAGTGGCATAGTTATTTTAACATGTAACTGGAAGATATTTACATAATTATTTTTTCCCCTCCTAAAACCTGATAAGGTGAAAGGTTTTATCTAAGGTTTTTTGGTTTCACACTTAGGGAATTTACTTTCTAAAAAGAAGAAAATAATTATCAGATCCTTTGGAAATGTATGCAGTGAAATTTTGTCTGGTCATTTTTTGAGAGATCAGGAAAAATGCTGTCAGCCATAACACTAAATTTAGAAGTGCAATGTCATGCCAAAGGGTATTTTAGCAAGGCTGATGCTACACTTGAGAATTTGTCAGGTACATAAATAATATATCATAGCACATTTGGCTGTGGGCAAAGTAGATACAGAATTTATTCTTTACCCTAACAACAAGAAATACCACACATTTAAAAATGTATTAGGGTAAGTTTCTCCATTCTGTTCTTCTATTTATCTTTATGCTGCTTATTAAGGAAGTACCAAACCTTCTTTTAAATTGTCATGTCTTAGCTAACACCATGAAATTTTATCCAGCACATGAGCTTTGTGTTCAGACAGCTAATGGGAAAATAAATAATTTAATCTGGACTCTTGGACAGCAAAAACTTGCTGGTTAAACCAGCTGCTGGCTGGTGAAATAAAGATATTTTCCAATTCTCTATCCTTAAATACTCACTCAACTCTATCTCATTCACCTGTTGCTGCTCTTCCAGAGCCTCTGGTGAAGACAGTGGCAAATGTGCAAGGATAATTGATGCACAATCATGTCTGTGGTGAAAATACATCCACTGAGGAAAGACATTCTATTAAAATGTTGGAGTTCAGAAGTGCCTTGGAAAAACAATTCTGACCAGGTTTGCATGAAAAGACACATACTCTTAGACAAGTTAAGTCAAGTCACAATAGTCAACTAATCTAGGGCCCTTTTCATTGCACTATGGTACTTTTTGCCCTAAAATAGGTTATTTATGATAATTTGTGAGATTTGTATTTGTTTGTTTACATCTAGACTTTTGTGTTCTGATACTAATGATTGAAAAGAGAAGTTCCTTCTCACAAATCCACAGATTTTAGTTTTTGAGAAGGGATTACTTTTTAAGGGGAGGCATTTTGTTCCCCTTAACACCCAGAAAGAGCCCTAGATTTGAGGCCTCAGACACCACCCCCATTAAGGCACTCCCTGACGACATACCCACAGCCTTTCAAGTAACACAGCCTTTAAAGTAACTTTTCACGATTAACGTGACAATTCACATTTATTGAGAACTTTACACTCTTTAAGCAGTTTAACATCCCATGACTGTTTTCATCCTTATTTCACAAATAAACTGAGTAAATTGCCACAAATCATACCAGCAAGTAAAGACAGGAGTCAGAAATTGAAACCCAGGAAGGCCAATTTCTGAGCCCAAGCTTTTAACAGTTACTCTACTCCAGAATTGGTGGTATCAAAGGCCATGTTCTTACTAAGTTTGATTAATATCTTTTATGTTTTAACATCTCTCATAATGCAGAAAAGAGTTTTCTATATATTTACTTCATAACTATGAAAACATAATTTTAAATAAACAAACTACTTCTTTTATAATTTTATGGAATTTAGGCAGATAAATTAATTGTAATTCTACATTTATAACACATTATAATCATTGGTCAATGTAGGGCTCTATTTTTTGCTCAATTAATTTAAAATTTTATGATTATAGTCTGCAAAACTGTCATTCAAGAACTAAAGTGCTACCAGTAATTTATACTAACCAGGATATGCCTCCTCCCACAGACCCCTTCCCCTCCCTACTGCCAATTCTATTCCAAAAGTAATATCTATCCTTAATTTCATGTTCATGTGTCCCTTAATTTTTAAAAAGGACTTTATCATATATGTAATAAAATATTTTTTTAAATCTTTACTTATTTTTGAACTTTAAATAGCATTATATTGTATATAATTTTTCAGTAATGGATATAGTTATAGTTCATTAATTTTTACTTCTGTAAATTAGTTAATTCTAAATATAATAAAATTTATTTACCCATTCTCCTATTGATGGATATTTTAATTATTTCCAGGTTTTGCTTTTTAATAAAATAGTACATATATATATACTATTTTTAACAAAATAGTATATATAGTGTATATATATTCTTACATATCTTCTAGCACACATATGTCTTCTTAGGCATAAATCTAAGAGAGATAATGCTGGATTGAAAATATTAAAATTTATAAGATAATGTCAACTTATTTTTCAAAGTGGTTGTACCAATTTACACTCGTACTAATAATATGTAAGCAATAGCACTGATTTATTTTTCTTCAACATTTTTTTATTGTCAAACTTCTTAATTTATGAAAATCAAAATGGTAGCTCATTGTGGTCTTGATTTGAATTTTGCTAATTTCTAAGAAGTTGAAAACCTTACATTTTAATTGGTTCTATGTGTTTACTTTTAGGATTAATGCTCGTACACTCTCCCATTCTCCTGCTAAGCTGACTTTTTTTCTTATTCATTTGTAGGAATTCAATATATAGTCTATAATAATTATCCTGTGTTGACTATTTGTGTTGCAAAATTGTAATAGTGATTATTGTTTTACCTTTTATAACATTTTTTTGATAAACAGCTGTTAGTTTATACATATTCTAATTTGTCATTACTTCTATGTTTAACAATGTTTATAGCTTATATAAGTTTGGTTATATATTCTTTAATTTTTTATATTCTTTAATATTCTTTAATTTTTATAAATTTTGTTTTTCATAGTTGTCTTTAATCCATCTAGAGTTAACTTCTGTGTAGCTATGACAGAAAGACACAATTTTATTTTTTCCCTTCACTGTTAATTATTTTTTCCAGCTTTTTTTTTTTCAATAGTTTCACCTTTCTTCACTGATCTATCATGGTACCTATGACAATATTAACATTCCTTGTATATGTGGATCTGTTTGGGGCTTTCTAGTATCTTCCACTGGTAATTTGTCTTTCTGCCGGTTCTACACTTACTTTAATTAGTACTATAGTTTTACAATAAGTCTTGTTATGTGGTAGGAAGTCCCTTTTTCATTTTCCCCTGCTCTTTAGCTCTACTCTGGCACCTCTGAAATATTTACTTTTCCATATAAATTCTTTTAAAAACCATTAGAAATCCCATGAAAAATACTATTGAAATTTTAATTGGAGTTATGAATTGGAATTTATGAATTATTAGGGATATTTAACATCTCTATATATCAATTTTCCTAGTCTTGAACATGACCACCTCCACTTTTTAAAGTCTTCTGTAATCTTTTAAAGTAAAATTTTATCCTTTACTTTGTTAAGATCTTGCAACTATTTTAAGTGTAGTCTTTGATACTTTGTAGTTTTGTTGCTACGTAAATGGTGTTACTTAAAATTATATGTTGTATTTTTTCCCTGTTGTATAAATATGTAATTGACCTTTGTATATTGATTTTATATCTGGTCATCTTGCTGACCTATATTTTAATGTATAATGATTTTTGAAGGTTTTATAGCTATATATATAAAATTAAGGGATGTTATATAATAAATTATTTGTCTTCACAATAAAATAGTCTTCTGTATTTTCCTCTTTTTATCTGTTAATCTTGTGAAAGACACATATAGATTTTCTAAAATTTAACTAACCTTGTATTCTAGGTATATTAGTTTATATTATGTTATGTTAAGTTATACAAGTCTAGGTTTATTATCTTTTTTCCCTCCACATTCCTGGTTTCAGATTGCTGTTATATTGTTAAGCTTTTTACCAATAATTTTTATGAGAAAAATAGGTTTGTAAATTTCCTTTTTAGTTCTCACCTCATTGAATACATAGAGAAGTATTCCTAGTTTGTTCTCTAGACAGTTTACATAAGATTAGGATAATCTGTTCCTTGAAACGTTAGTAAAACCATCTTATAAAGTAATTTGATCCTGGTCTTTTGCTTGTAGAAAGGTTTTAATTATTGCTTCAAGTTCATTAATAATTATAGCACTATTCAGGTTTCCTATTTATTGTTTTCAATTTTTGATATATTTTTCTGTAAATTTATTCATTTTATCTAAGCTTTCAAATTTATTTGCCTAGTTATTGATTATATTCTAACGTTATCTTTTTAATCTCTTACATCTGTATGTCCCCTTTTTAACCATAATCTTATTCATTTTTACCTTTGGTCCAGAGTTTAGCTAAGCTACCCCATGGTCTGCATTCTGTGTGGCTAAGTGGTCTGCAGGGTCCTTAAACTAACCAGCCCCTCATGCAAATGAAGCACACTCCTTGGATAGCAAAGCAAGGTCACAAGCAAATGGAAGTTCCTGATGTGACTCCCCAACAACCCTTGTGATCAACAATATCCCTGTCTCCCGGGGCCTGTTTACCTTATGCACCCCTTAGATATGACCCCTTGGGGCTTACCAAAACTGCTCTTTTGGTTTGAATTGACCAAACTCTAATAAACGCATGTACCCCAGGTCCGGAATCTGTCTGCACCCTACTTGACCTCCCCGTATGGCCTTTCCAGGGATGCTTGAATTTCCTCCAAGACTTGTGAGTAACAAACTTCTGTTTCAACTTTTCTTGTGGTCTGCTGTTGAACCCTGGCTCCCCACCCAGCACAGTGTGCTCCATTTAACAGGTGTTGATTTAACAAAGTCCTAACTCCTTCTCAATATTTTTCCTTCCTAGTCTCACAGAGATTTAATTTTTTAAATAAATACATTTCTCTTTTGTTAAACCTCTCTAATGTATTCTGGTTTTCTATTTTATTGATTTCACATAATATATTTATGATTTCCTTCCTTCAAATTCCTCTGGATTTATTCTATCACTTTTCTCCCCTAACTTAAATTGGACAGCTTATTAATTTTTAGTCTTTTTTTATTTAAGTATTTAAGTCTATAATTTTCCTTTGTATTGCAACTTTCACTGCACTCCCAAAATTTATAATATATTCTTATTCTTTCAGTTATAAGTATGTTTTACTATTTGTTATAATATTTTCTTTAACACGTGGGTTATTTAGAAGTATATTTTATAATTTTGAAATGTTCAGGAATTTTGAAATTTTATCATTTTTTAATATGTTCAAACAAAATTGCTTTGTGGTCAAGGTATGTGGTCATTTTGAAGTCCACTTTCTGATATTTATTGAGACTACCCTATGTTCCCCTATTTTATCAATTTTGGTCAATTTTAATAAATACTTAAGAAGAATGCATATCTATAATAATGGTATGCAGAATTTAAAATATGCTATTAGACCAATTTTTTGCACATTTTCTGTCCCCATTTAATTGATTCATTTTTTTATTTTTATTGAGGTATATTTTATATACAATGTTATATAAGTTTCAGGTGTACAACATAGTGATTCACAATTTTTAAAGTGTATTCCATTTATAGTTATTATAAAATATTGGCTACATTCCCTGTGTTGTATCCTTATAGCTTATTTATTTTATACATAGTAGTTTGTACCTGTTAATCCCCTACCCTTATCTTTCCCCTCCCCCTTCCCTCTCCCCAGTGATAACCACTAGTTTTTTCTCTATATCTGTGAGTCTGTTTCTTTTTTGTTATATTCACTAGTTTGTTTTATTTTTTAGATTCCACATTAAGTGATATTATACAGTATTTGCCTTCCTCTGTCTGACTTATTTCACTTAGCATAATACCCTCCAAATCTATCCATGTTTTGCAAATGGCATGATTTCATTCTTCTTTTATGGCTTAGTAGTATTCTATTGTATATATACACCACATTTTCATTATCCATTCATCTGTTGATGGACACTTGGGTTACTTCTATATGTTGACAATTGTAAATAATGCTGCTATGAACATTGTGGTGCATTTTCAAATTACTGTTTTCATTTTGGGGGGGGATATATATCCAGGAGTGTAATTGCTGGGTCACTTGGTAGTTCTATTTTTAGTTTTTTGGGGAAACCTCCATGCTGTTTTCAAAAGTGGTGTACAGAGGTTACCTCTTCTCCACATTATTGACATCACTTGTTATGTGTGGTCTTTTTAATGATAGTTGTTCTGACAGGTGTGAGGTGATATCTCACTGTGTGTTTGACTTGCATTTCCCTGATGATTAGTGAACTTGAGCACCTTTTTATATGCTTACTGGCCATCTGTATGTCTTCTTTGGGAAAATGTCTATTCAGGTTCTCTGTCCATTTTTTAATTGAGTAATATGTTTTTTGATGATGTTTTATGAGTTCTTTGTATATTTAGGATATTAACCCCTCATTGGGTATATTTTTGCAAATATCTTCTTCTATTCAGTGAGTGGTCTTTTCGTTTTGATGAAGGATTTCCTTGCTGTGCAAAAGCATTTTAGTTTGGTGTAGTCCCATTTATTTATTTTTGCTTTTGTTGCCCTTGCCTGAGGAGAAGATACAAAAAAATATTGCTAAGACTGATGTCGAGCTTACTGCATTTATTTTCTTCTAGGAGTTTATATGATTTCAGGACTTACATTTAAGTTTTTAATCCATTTGGAATTTTTTTTATGGTGTGAGAAAGTAGTACAGTTTGATTTTTTTGGCATGTAGCTGTCCAGTTTTCCCAACGCCATTTATTGAAGAGGCTGTCTTTTCCCCATTGTATACTCTTGTCTCCTTTGTTGTGGATAAATCAACCACATAAGTGTGGGTTTATTCCCGAGTTCTCTTTACTATTCCGTTGTTCTATGTGTCTGTGTTTGTGCCAGTACTATACTATTTGATTATTGTAGCTTCGCAGCACAGTTTGAAACCAAGGAATGTGATAATCCCAGCTTTGTTTTTCTTTCCCTAGATTGTTTTGACTAATCAGATCCTTTTGTGTTTCCAAACAAATTTTAAATTATTTTTTCCAGTTCTGTGAAAAATGCCATTGGTATTTTGATTGAGATTGCATTGAATCTGTAGATTGCCTTGGATAGTATGGTTTTTAATAAAAAATTCTTCAATTACAAGTCTTTTACTTCCTTGGTTAGCTTTATTTCTAGATATTTCTATTCTTTTTGATGCAACTCAAAATGGGATTTTTTTCCTTACTTTCTCTTTCTGATAGTTAATTGTTAATTGTATAGAAACTTCACAGAATTCTGTATGTTAATTTTGTATCCTGCAACTTTACTAAATTCATTTATTAGTATAATAGTTTTTTGATGGCATTAGGATTTTCTGTATCATGTCATCTGCAGACAGTGACAATTTTACTTCTTTTCTAATTTGGATGCCTTTTATTTGTCTTGTCTGATTGCTATAGCTAGGACTTCCAATACTATGTTGAATAATAGTGGCGAGAGTGGACATCCTTGTCTTGTTCCTCATTTCAGAGCAAAAGTGTTTAGCTTTTCACCACTGAGTATGCTGTTGGCTATAGGATTGTCATATATGGCCATTATTATGTTGAGGTATGTTCCCTCTATATGCACTTTATTGGGAGTTTTTATCAGTAAACAAATGTTGAATTTTGTCAAAAGTTTTCCCACACCTATTGAGATGGTTATATGATTTTTATTCTTCAGTTCGTTGATGTGATGCATCACATTGATTGATTTGCATATATTAAACCATTCTTGCATCTCTGGAATAAATCCCACTTGATCATGGTGTATGATCCTTTAAATATAATGTTGGATTCAGTTTGCTAATATTTTGTTGAGGATTTTTACATATATGTTAATCGGTAATATTGATCTATAATATTCTTTTTTTTGAGGTGTCTTTGTCTGATTTTGGTATCAGGATGATGTTGGTCTCATAAAATGTCTTTGGACATTTTATTCCTTCCTCTTCAATTTTTTGGAATAGTTTGAGAAGGATAGGATAAATATTTGGAAGAATTCACCTGTGAAGTCATCTGGTTCTGCACTCTTGCATTTTGGAATTTTTTTATGACTAATTCAATTTCATTACTGGTAATTGGTCTGTTCATATTTTCTATTTCTTCAGTCTTGTGAGATATATATTTCTAAGAATTTGTACATTTCCTCTATGTTGTCCATTTTTATTGGTGTATAATTGTTCATAGTAATATCTTATGATCCTTTGTACTTCTGTATTGTTATAACTTCTCTTTCATTTCTGATTTTACTTATTTGGGCTTTCTCTCTGTTTTTTTTGATAAGTATGGCTATGGGTTAATCAATTTTCTTACCTTTGCAAAGAACTAGCTCTTAGTTTCATCAATCTTTTCTATATTTTTTAGTCACTATTTCATTTATTTCTGCTCTGATGTTTATTATACTTCCCTTCTACTAACTTTGGGTTTTGTTTGCTCTTCTTTTTCTAGTTTCTTTAGGTGTAAGGTTAGATTGTTTGTTTGAGATTTTTCTTGTTTCCTGATGTAGGCTTTTATCACTATATACTTCCCTCTTAGAACTGCTTTTGCTGTGTTCCATAGATTTTGGATCATGGTGTTGCTATTTCTGTTTGTCTCCAGGTATTTTTAAAAAATTCTTTTGATTTCTTCATTGACCTAGATGTTTAGCTTCCATGTATTTGTATTTTTTGTAGTTATTTTCCTTGTAGTTGATTCTAGTCTTATACCATGTGGTCAGAAAAGATGCTTGACAAAATTTCAATATTCTTAAATTTATTGAGATTGTTTTGTGGCTTAGCATGTGATGTATTGTGGAAAATGTTTCATATGTACTTGAGAAGAATCTGTATTCTGCTGCTTTTAAATGAAATGTTTTATATATATATATATATATATATATATATATATATATATATATATATATATATATATAAAGGCCTAATGTAGCATTTAAGGCCACTGTTTTCTTATTGACTTTCTGTCTGGATGATATGTCCTGGATCACCTGGATGATGGTATGTGGATGATATAAGTGGGGTGTTAAAGTCCCCTATTATTATTGTTACTGTCAATTTCTTCCATTAAGTTTGTTAATATATTCCTTTGAATTTAGGTGCACCTATGTTGGGTGCACAGATATTACAATTGTTGTAACTTTTTATTGGATTGATCACTTTATCATTATGTAATATCCTTCTTTGTCTCTTGTGACAGTTTTGTTTTAAAGTCCATTTTGTCTGATATAAACATTGTTACTGTGGCTTTCTTTTAATTTCCATTTGCATGAAATACTTTTTTCCTTCCCCTCACTTTTAATCTGTGTGTGTCTTTAGATAAGAATTCTCTTATAGGCAAGATATAGATGGGTCTTGTCTTTATCATTCATCTACTACTTGTTTTTTGATTGGAGCATTCAAGACTATTACATTTAAAGTGATTATTAATAGGTATGTACTTACTGTCATTTTGTTAATTGTTTTCAGACCATTTTTTTAGTTCTTTTTTTTCCCCTCCCCTTTTTTTTTTGTTTTTTGCTCTCTTCCCTTGTGATTTGATGACTATGTGGTTTTATGTTTGGATTCTTTACTTTGTGTGTGTGTGTGTGTACCTATTATAGGTTTTTGATTTGTGGTTGTGGTTACCATGAGGTTCATATATAACAACATATTTATACTTGTATTAATATAATTATTTTAAGTTGATGATCTCTTAAGTTTGAATATATTCTAACAACCCTACATTTTTACTCACTTCCCTGACATTTAATGTTTTTGATATCATATTTTATATTTTTGTTTTGTGTACCTCTTAACTACTTATTGTGAATATAGATGATTTTTACTACTTTTGCCTTTTAATCTTCCCTTTATCTTTATAAGTGCTTGACAACCAACTTTCTGTATATTTATCCTTACCAATGAGATTTTTTTCTTTTGTACTTTTCATATTTCTAGTTGTGTTCTTTTATTTTTCCCTTAGAAACGTTTCTTTAACATTTCTTATAAGGCTGGGTTAGTGGTGCTGAACTCTTTTACCTTTTACTTGTCTGTAAAATTATCTCTCCTTCAAATCTGAATGACACCTTTGTGGGTAAAACATTCTTGGTTGTCTTGGTTGTAAGTTTTTTCCTCTCATCATTTTGAATATATTGTGCCACTCCCTTCTGGCTTGCAGTTTCTGCTGAGAAGTCAGCTTATAGTATTATGGTAGCTCTGTTGTACATAACTGTTGATTTTCTCTTGCTGCTTTTAAGATTCTGTCTTTATGTTTAATTTTTACTTTTTAATTACAATGTGTCTTTGTGTGGACCTCTTTGTGTTCAACTTGTTTGGAACTCTGTGCTTCCTGGACTTGGATGTCTGTCTCCTTTCCCAATTTTTAGGGAAATTTTCAGCTACTTTTTCTTCAAATAAGTTCACTGCCCCTCTGTCTTCTCTTTCTGGGACCTCTATAATGTAAATGTTAGTAAGCTTGATATTGTCTAAGAGCTCTCTTAAACTATAGTAATTTTTTAAAGTTATTTTTTTCTTTTTCATGTCCAGCCTGGGTGATTTCCACTACTCTGTCTTCTGGTTCACTGATCCATTCCTCTCTACCATCTAATCTACTGTTGATTCTGTCTAGTGTATATTTTATTTTAATTATTGTTTTCTTCAGCTTTGTTTGGTACTTCTTTATATTTTCTAACTCTTTGTTAAAATTCTCCCTGTGAATTCTTCTTTCATGTTCAATTATGATCATTATCTTGAACTCTTTATCAGGATGATTGCTTATCTCCACTTCATTTAGTTCTTTTTCTGAGGTTTTACCTTGTTCCTTGGTTTGTAATATATTCCTTTGTCTCCTCATTTTGCCTAATTCTCTGTTTTTATTTCTATATATTGGGTAGGTCAGTTACAGTTCCTGATCTTGGAGAAGTAGCCTTATTATGGAGGGGTGCTGTGGGGCCCAGCAGCACTCTCCCTTCTGGTCACTACAGCTATATGATCTAGAGGTGTACTCTATGTGGACCGTGTGCACCCTTCTGTTGTGGCAGGGCAGTCTACTGTGGGCACCCTGGTAGGTAGAGCTGGCCCCAGCCCAGCTTGCTGCCAGGCCCTGCCACATGTTGTTGCCAGCCTGCTAGTGTGTGGGGTCTGGTCCTGGTGCAGTTGAATGCATGGCCTGTGAGATCCTGGGGTTTGAGCTGGTCTGCTGGTGGATGGAGCTGAGTCCTGTGGTTGCTGGCTTTGGGGCTGGTGAGGGCTGGGATTGGTGCCAATTGTTTGGTGGGCGACTAATCCCCTGGCTCTAATAGGCTAGGTAGTGGAGTCCAAAATGGTGCTTGCTAGCACCAGTGTCCTCATGGTAGAATGAGTACCCAAAATGGCTGCTGCCAGTGTCTATGTCTTCAGGGGGAATCCCAGTTGTCTCCTGTCTCTCTGGGAGGCTCTGCAAGATCAGTAAGTGGGTCTGACCCAGGCTTCTTTCAAATTACTGCCTCTTCACTGGGTCTCACAGTGTGTGAGATTTTTCTTTTTTTTTTTTTTTTTTTTTGCAGTACACGGGCCTCTCACTGTTGTGGCCTCTCCCGTTGCGGAGCACAGGCTCTGGATGCGCAGGCTCAGTGGCCATGGCTCACGGGCCCAGCTGCTCCACGGCATGTGGGATCTTCCCGGACCGGGGCACGAACCCATGTCCCCTGCGTCAGCAGGCCGACTCTCAACCACTGCGCCACCAGGGAAGCCCTGTGAGATTTTTTGTGTGTGTGCGGCGTTTAAGAGTGGAGCTTCTGTTTCATACAGCCCTCTGTCTCTCCCGTTTGCAAGCCCCACTGGTCTTCAAAGCCAGATGTCCTGGGGGCTTGTTTTCCCAGTGCAGGATCCCAGGCTGGTGAGTTCAGTGTTGGGCTTAGACCCCTCACCCTTTGGGGGGAATCTCTGAATTGTAATTATCCTCCAATTTGTGGGTCACATACCTGGGGGTATGGGTCTTAACTATATTGTGTCTCCACTCCTCTTCCTTGTCTTGCTGTGATCCCTTCTTTATATATTTAGTTTTGAAAAATATTTTCTCCTAACCTTCAGGTTATTCTCATAGATAGTTACACTGTAAGTAGTTGTAATTTTGGTGTGCTGGTGTAAAGAAATGAGCTCTGTGTCTTCATACTTTGCCATCTTGGACATCTTAATTTCATCTGATTTTGAATGTTATTTTAAATGCTAATACTACAAAATTTTAAATTACATTGCTTCTCACATTATATTTCTACTGGACAGTGCTTGTCTTAGCAATTATATCATCTAAGCATTTTCCCTATGCTCAAGGGTGTGAGGGGTACAAAAATAAGGGAAATTCTGTACACTAGGAATTTGTATACTTAATGATAGATACACAATTTTATCCAAAATCTTGTTTTCTGGGACTCAATAATACTAATTTATGAATAATTAAGGATAATAGTATGAAAACCTTCAGAAAAGGGAAGATATTTGAAGCAAAATTAATATCAAATGTATCAATAACAAAAAATATTTTTCCCAGCAATTGAGATGTTTCTTTTGACACTATCAGCAGGATTTCATGGAAGGGACGCTATGGTGACTTCATTTTCTCAAAGTTCTCACTAAAATTAGTAGAATTTAATAAGAGTTTAATTGCTATAAAATTTTATAAACATTGGGTCAATTTAAACACACGATTGCATAAATATGAAATACTTTAGCTAATAAGTTTCCCAAATACTTTGTGTCATTGATATTTTGAAATTAATTTGATTTCAAGTACTTCAAGCTTGAAGGAAATGTAATTTTCACTAAAAACTTCTTAATTTAGTTATTATCTGACTATTTGTACTTTCATTGGGTATTTGGTGAATGCTTGCTAAGGATATGGTGTCATCTCATACCCAGTAATTATACAATTACTAAGGATAGAGGAGCCCAGCTGTGTTTTGGTTTCATTGAGCATCTTGAACTATTATTCAAACATTTTGGGTAAAATAAAATCTAAAATGCATTTGCCAAGGACTTTTCTTCTATTTAATTGTAAACCCATGTACATTTCAAAGAAAATCTAACCCATATGTTTCTGATTCATTTACAATTAACTCATCAAAGTTTTTGCTAAGTAAGAACTGTATGATGTTCATGAAGTTGGATAAGCCATTTCATGATGTTTCTTTGTCCATTTTTTTCCATTACCTAAAAGAATGTCACCTTTCTGAAACAAATAAAACTCAAAATCGAAAATTTTTTAGTTGTTTCTAATTGTGTCTAACATGAATTTTTCCCTTATTATTGCAAAAACATTTTGGAAGACTGAGTTATCATTAGTAAAAAAAAAAATTAAGAAGCCTAGTGACAAAATCTGATTTTGTGTAATACTCCTTTTCATTGGCAACTTAAAGCAGGGATTAAATATTTGCTAAATCACTATTTTGTATACTGCTATTAACTTAAAGTAGGGAGCAGCCAGCACAAAGCCTGGCAAAGAGTTGGGACTTAAAAATATTTTTTAAATGAATGGATGAAAAATGATTTAATATATTAAGCTCAACTGGGGAATATGGTGCACCTTTGTTATTTGATTTTAGATTTCATTTAATAAGACTGCTGTGTAAACAAAACAATGCAATAATCCTATGTTGATAATTTCTTTTTAAAATTTGCTCAAGTACTAAAAATTAATGTAAAATGAAAAGTATACATTTATTCACTCAATCATTTGGTTGACTGATGTTATACAATGGACATAATATGTAAACACATTGTATATGATATATCTTATATGTTATACATATATTATATATGCATATGTTATACTAAAATATGTACATATATACACATAGTTTACAATATATACATATAAGGATTATGTATACTGTATATTATTATATATGCTATATTATGTTATATAACTATATGTAGATATATATTCTTACACTATCTCATCTCATTTGATATTCACAGTGATATCATAATGTATTAACCTGATTTTCTAGAGAAAGATACAGAAATGTGCTACTCTGTGTCTGTATATATCTGAAAAATTTGAAGTCTCCTTTAAGCACTTTCAAGATGAGATACTATTATTTCACTGATTTTTGCTTTCTTTGGCTATATTAAAAAGATAAACATTCTCTAGACATGTTCTAGATTTTACAGTAGAATTATACAATAGCAAGATATACTCCATACAAGGTGCAGGATAATTAAGATTCCTGAAATCTTGCCAGGCCAAATTGTTGAAACCACTAATCTAGGGGATTTTCCACACCACTGAGCTGTTGGATCTTCCTCTTCCTTTCATCTCTCTCTCTAGTCTTTCTTAAATCACAAAAAAATTATAGTTGTATAACTCTTGTAATAGGTAATCTGTCCTTCAATTACTTTGCACTTAGAATGAATAATGTGATAGAAACCGTAAGGTTGTACATAAAAAACAAAACATGTACATCTCATTTTGCTTTGTCTATGTCCAGGAATAGGAAATAAGCAGTTATGGGTATCCTTTACATATTTTACTATAGGCTGTCTTAGTGATTGTCAGGGAACTCCCAGAATAGTGAACATTTAGCAGAAATTTGTGCTGCCTGATCTGTTTTATATGTTGGAGGACATGAAAGTTAGACATTCTTAGAAAAATGTTTCTTCATTTTTCTTTATACTCTGTGACTTATGTACTTTGGGTGCATTGAAAGGTGCATTTATCTTAAATTTTCACTTCATCAAAAGCTCAGACCTTTCCTAATTCATTACAAAACATTCATTATTGAAAATGTTCCCAGAGACATATGCATTGGATGCCTTTTCTTAAACTAAAAGATAAACAAATAAAGAGTGAATTCTGTTAAGTGAACAGATGCCATAATTCTATATTCTATATCTATCACCAGACTGTGAAAATCCTCATCTATTTCTGAGAACTGTTAGAACATTAGCTCTGGTTTTAAATGATGTTTTTCTAGCAGGCTTGCACATGCCATATGAATTTTATGTACACATGTAAAGCATGGCCTGTGGTTCTTCTGTCAAAAATAAACTGTTCAAGGACATATCAAATTCTGATGGTACTGACATCCAGATTGGTTTTCTGTACACAGATTCGAATATGTTATGCTGTTACATTTGACATCTCTCTTTAAGATTGTCCTGTTAATTTACTCTAGATGATATACTCAAGAAAAATAGGCTGACTGTTCTCATTTACTTCAGTTGGATTTCTTTTTAGATTAACTTCCATAGCAGGTGAAATTCCTCATGGTTTTGTATTGCAAACTGTTCACAATTCCTTTGTCAGCTTTTGCTGGAGTGTAAGCAATGAATTCTTCCTTGTTAAGGGTCTCTCTATAAACCTAAGAGGGAGTCCCACTTTTCTCCCAGCCATCTGAGCCTACCCATGTGGAGAACTCGCTCATAAGGGAATGTGCTCTAGCACACACTGGCCACACACACCAATTGTGCACTCTTTCTTTCTAAATAAACATTTCATTATGTTTTTTGGTTTTCACTTGGGAACTGCCCAACCACACGCAGAGCTGATTTGAAATTAACCTTTCCACTCAACTCAACAGAAAGGGCAACTTTGCCTGGGCAGATGGTCATGTGCACTGCCATGTGCAATCCATTTTCATGTCAGTGGGCATTCTGGACTTTTCAGAAGCAATTTCAAGTATATTTTAAAATAAAATGTGTTGCAATGAGTTGTGCTCTAAATTTCTGGATTAGCCAACAAACCCCATTTTCCTGCTTTAGGATAATAAGCTAATTAATGTTAAGTAAGTGAAATCAAGTTATAAAGTAATCTTTTGCACTTTGTGTGTATGTGTTGGAGTGGGGGATTTTAGCCTAAATAGCATAAGAGTTTTAATAAGCTTCTAGCTATACCACCAACAATAATTTGTGAGATAGGAAAATGTGGTGACAAAATTTTCTCATAAGAAAATATTAGTTTGCCATCATATTATATAAAATATCAGTTTTAGAAGAAGTAAAAGAAAAAAATCACTGGACAAGATAAGGATCTACAGTTTCTAGTAGTGTCTCTGCCATTACCTAGCCACTTAATTACCCTGGGTTTTAGTTCTGTCACATAAAATAAAAAGTTCAATTTATATTTCTGAAAGTAAACTTGTACCCTAGCTCTTCAAGATCCACAGTTAAGAGTTGCATGATCACATAGGTTAAATAAACATAAATATTGTAATTCTACCACATTTAGGAATTCATGAAGAAATTTGCATTTGAAAGACTTTTAGAGGTACAACAGTAAAGAAACCATGTAACTCAGTGTTTCTGAATTTTATTTGACCACGAAACATTGTATCTATTAAAATGCTAGGAGACATACTTTGGGAATCAGTGCTTTAATTTCTATTCTGATTATTAAAATGATCTTGAATTAAAAAAATAATAATTTCTAAAAATCTGTTATTCTTTTATGAATTTTTATACATCTCTGATGAGTTGATTAGTAACATTAAAAATTCAGTATTTTAATTAATATAACACATTTGATATTTTACCATTTAAATTTCCCTATCCCATGTATTGAATACCTCATATCTCAGAAATGAATATAAATAGTGTTGAGATAATGAACAATTCTGGTTTTCAGATTCCATGGTCATGTTCTTTATCCTCATAAAACTTGTGTTTTTAATAGTCTTTTTAATTAACTGACCATTTTGAACTCACATACCTTACAACCATTTAGTATATTATTAATTTTATTATTGTATCCTTAAGTGCCAAAAGAACTTGAGGTCCAGTAAACACCTGCTAAAGTTAGACCTCAAAGTTCAGATGTTTTGTTCTGTGGCTTAATTTACTGGGCTCTGTACCACACAAATGGTTAGAATGGTCCAAACACTTTAGAAGAAAGTAATAGATCACTTTTATTTAAAACTCTAGACAAATCACTATGGTGCTTGGTTTATGGGCAGTTTGCAGTAGAGATGATAAAGTTTTGGTGGTATGAGGAACTGATGAAATACTGTGGGGTATAATTAACTGTAGCTTAAGAATAGTAATCTCTATAAATTACATGATAAGAAAAATAAAAACATTTGGGATCGCCCAAATTACATTAGCTGTCATATAGCCTGGTCATCTTGAAATGATACAGGCAATAATTTGGCAGCAGTCACATTGTGGGTGCCATATGTCTGGTGATCTAACAGAGCTGGCTTGATGTCTTCTGAATCAGCTTCATAACTGTGATTCATACTCTGTGAGATAATCACCCTACATCCTTTACCTCTCATGCTATTTTAGCCTCTTTCTTGTTCTGCATCTCATCTCCATAACTAAACACCTAATTATTCCAGAATGGGTAATGAATGAACAGAGAAGACATACAGTACTCCTCATACTTGTTTCAGAAAATTGTTAACTTATGAGAGGCAAGGTTTGACTAATGTTTGTTCTTTAAGGTAATACTAATTCTAAACCGTCTCCAATTATACAAAGGTGCTTTGTTGAGTACTTACTATGTTCTGGTAAAATACTAATCATTTCCCATGAATTTTCTCCTGTAATTGTCAAGACAACACTAGAAGTGCTTTGAAAATGAGGAAAATGAAGATTAAGTCAGGCAGCTAGTATCAGAGTTGTAAGTTAACTCTACCCTCTCACAAAACTCTACTGTCTCCTGACTTCCATTTTCATAGTGTCTGATCTTCAGGAAAGGAAGTTTTATAGCCTCACAAATAAGGCCAAATACATTTCTCTATCATTTGATTAATATTGATGTTTTTCTACACGTTGAAGATTCAGCTTAGGAAGTAATAACATCAGCATAAACAACAAAACTTCATAGTATTTAAATAAATATTTGAGAATAAGAGGATGTTTGTTCGATTAATTAGATTAAAAATCCACTATTAATTAATTTAAATGTACATTGAAAGCTATGCATAATGAAACGTTGGAATAAGCCTATGAATTCTTATTTTCAACATTACACCCAGAAATCAGTCATGACTATTTAAATGAGTCTATGCAGAAACTTATGCTGTCAGTTTATTCCACCTTCCAATATTCTCCTGGTACAAACCGACATGAATGTATTACCACTGGTGCTAAGTAGGAATTTTCTCAGATATGTTGGCTAAAGTCAACTGTTTGCAATAGAATACTGTAAAAGCTGTTATGGCATTTCACCTGATTTTCACAGCTATTATTGGGAAAAGAAGTCATAGCTTGGCTATAGTCTTGGCCAATTTTAAGTGGAAAAAGTAAACATTGTTTTACACACCATTCCATTAAAAGGAGATTTTGATTTTAAATTGTATCAAGCTGGAAAAACCAGTACCATAATGCCAAGCAAAGCAGGAGAAAAAAGAATTTAGGACAACATTCAAAATTACATTGCTAATCTAATACAATAAAGAGATAAATTAAGAAAATATTTCCTAGATTTCACCTCACAGATCACCTAGATTTTAATTCATGAAAAATGTGTGAAAATATCTCCCATCACAAAATAGTGCATCTGTTTCACTACTGTGTAAGGGCTAAATTCTGAGGCATCTATAAAATTGTACCAAAACCCACTCATTCTATCCCCACCCCACTGCCACAGCTTTGCACATCTGCACAATGTCAGCAACTCCAATAAAGCTTCTGAACAGACAGAGGAGTCCATCCAGGGCACCTTGCTTCTGGAGAAGTCTAGTGTTAGTAGGAACATATTTTGCATGGGGTAAGAGACAGGAAGAACCTGGGAATGCCTGCTGGTTTACATACAACTTTGAACTGTCAGAAGAACATATTGCAGGATGATAAGAGACCAGCAAAACATAGCAGATTTGCAAATGATGAATGTCTACACTGAGAACTATGCACATAGGTCTCTTCTCCAATTAAAGATTTGAGAAGAGAATTTGGCTGCCATACAATTTAATCATAATTCACACTCTCTGACAGCTGATGAATACTTAAGATGGATAAAATTAACCTTGGAAAACAGGAAAAAATAAAGCTCCTTAGAACCTATGAAAAGGCGCTGAAAAATAGCAAAATGAAGGAAAAGGGATCACATTATAAAGCTCAAAGAAAGAACATATTTATGAAAATTATTTTTATATATCAAGAAAAAATTTCAGTCAACTGTTAAGCATCCTCAGAAAATGCAAGAAGTTACAGTCTTAAAGAAATAGGAGGATGTCAAAAGATGAGAAAATGCTGAGATGAAAAGGAAGAGGAAAAGATTATAGGATGAAGAGAAAATGGAAAATGGATAGATGACAGACACTTGTAAGAAAAATAGACTGTAAAAGCAAATTAAAACCTACAAGATAGGCAGTAAAAAGAGAAATTGATATTTGAGGAAACTATTTTTTTGATGGCAGTAAATGTAAAATTATCTACTAAACATGATATGTGAGACTGTTAAACTAAATGGATAGCCATGTGGAAAATGACAAAATTCCTTAAAGCATACACCAGGATAAATTCCAAGTCAATCAAAGAAGTAAATGAGAAAGAAAAAAGCACACAAGTACTAGAAGAAGCATAGCTGTGTTCCTCTAATATCTCAGAGTTTGTCAGACTTTCCTAACTATGACCCAAAATCTAGAAGCAATAAAGGAAAAGTGTGTAATTTGATTACATAGAAGATTTTAAAAAATCTGTTCAAGGCAAAAAGTAAGTAAAATAAAATGACAAATGACATACAGAAATAATGTTTGCAAATTATATTAGAAGCATAGGGCTAATATCCTTTTGATATAAATAGCTTCTAAAGAAACAGAGGGGGAAAATAAGGCCCACAATCCTATAAAAGGAGAGGGGGTAGAGACATTAAACTGACAGATTACAGAAGAAAAAAAATGGCTTTTAAGCATGTAAGAATATACTCAAACTTACCCATAATATAAATGCATATATAAGCTACATTCAGAGATCACCTAACAGATTAGCAAAATTCAAAATTTTAACCAGTTAGTCGATTAGTGATTCCTTCATATAAACTGATAAGAATGCAAAACAGTATGAACCCTATGGATGTGAATTTGGCAATATCTAACAAGTTACTTATCCTTGTAACTTTTTTAAAAATTATTCAAACTTATTCTTGTTTAACTTCAGTAATAATAAAAAAATTGAGTATTTCTGGAAAGACTGTCTAGGTAGGATACCTTAATATTTCTTTGACAGATATAGGAAATACAGCGTTCTTCTCTTATTTACTTAAGTGTATCTTACGTAATTATTCAAGTCCATGAATTCTCAGAATCTAACAATAAAAACTCAGAACTGAAGGCAACTTTTTATGTTTTAAATAAAATCCTTGTGACTTTTGATGAAGGAATTCTAGGTATTGATCCCAAAGATACACAGGAAAAATAATTGAAATAGTAAATTCAAATTTGTAAAAGTAAAGTTTGTAATAGCAAAAGACTAGAAATAACCCAAAATATCCATCAATTGGGATTGATTAAATAAACTATTATAAATCTACACTATGGGGTACTGTGTAACTGTCAAAATGAGTGAAGACTCTCTCTATACATTGTTATAGGATAATCTCCAGAATATGTGGTTATGTAAACAAGGGGAGAGGAAAAGCAAGATGGCAAAAGTACATGCAGTGTGCTAACATTTATCTAAGTAAAAATATATACTTGTTTTTAATAAATGCATATATATTTGCTTTTAATAAAGAAAAGTAGTGGGAAGATAAATTATTAAAATTTTATAAATGTTTTCTTTTTCATGAGGGAGAAAAGGGATAGGATTGTGGAAAAGGGTAAATTTTAGACTTCTTTGAATATAGGTGGTTTTGTAGATTTGACTTCAGAACAAAATATTTTTCATAAGTATACAACAAAATTAAAAAATTTAAAATTTTGAAAGTTAAAATAAAATGAAACAAATGACTAAAAATTTGTACCCATTTGGTAGCATTTTCACACAAAGAGAAATCATTGTAAGTGATCATAAAGCACAGTAATTTGATTCTATCTCTCTAGTGTGATATATATGCCCAAAGAACAAAAAAAAGCACAAAACATTTTAGATCATTTAGTAATTAAATTGTTGGTAGTATTATTTGATATTGGTATTCTAATAGTGTATTTATATTATAAAGTAAATCAAATAAATCATTATGTTGCCTCCTTAGGGAGGTTTATTCATAGGTATTTTATTCTTTTTGATGCAATGGTAAATAGGATTGTTTCCTTAATTTCTCTTTCTGATTTTTCATTGTCAGTGTATAGGAATGCAAGAGATTTCTGTGCATTGATTTTGTATCCTACAACTTTACCAAATTCATTTATTAGTTCTTGTAGTTTTCTGGTGGCATCTTTAGGATTTTCTTTGTACAGTATCATATAATCTGCAAACAGTGACAGTTTTACTTCTTCTTTTCCAATTTGTATTCCTTTTATTTCTTTTTCTTCTCTGATTGCCATGGATAGAACTTCCAAAACTAGTGGCGTGAGGGGACATCCTTGTCTTGTTCCTGATCTTAGAGGAAATGCTTTCAGTTTTTCACCATTGAGAATATTTGCTGTGGGTTTGTTGCATATGTTCTTTATTATGTTGAGGAATGTTCCCTCTGTGCCCACTTTCTGGAGAGTTTTTATCACAAATGAGTGTTGAATTTTGTCAAAAGCTTTTTCTGCATCTATTGAAATGATCATATGGTTTTTCTTCTTCAGTTTGTTAATATAGTGTATCACATTGACTGATTTGCCGATTGATCATCATGTATGGTCCTTTTAATGCGTTGTTGGATTCTGTTTGCTAGTATTTTGTTGAGGATTTTTGCATCAATGTTCATCAGTGATATCAGCCTGTGATTTTCTTTTTTTGAGTTATCTTTGGTTTTTATATCAGGGTGCTGGTGGCCTCATAGAATTAGCTTGGGAGTGTTCCTTTCTCTGCAAATTTTTGGCAGAATTTGAGAAGGATAGGTATTAGCTCATCTCTAAATATTTGATAGCATTCGTCTGTGAAGCCACCTGGTCTTGGACTTTTTTTTGTTGGAAATTTTTAAATCACAGTTTCAATTTCAGTATTTGTGATAGGTCTGTTCATATTTTCTATTTCTTCCTGGTTCAGTTTTGGAAGGTTGTATCTTTCTAAGAATTTTTCCATTTCTTCCAGGTTGTCCATTTTATTGGCATATAGTTGCTTGTAGTAGTCTCTTATGATCCTTTGTATTTCTGTGGTGTCTGTTTTAACTTCTACTTTTTCAATTGTGATTATATTGGTCTGAGTCCTCTTCTTTTTTTTTGGATGATTCTAGCTAAAGTTCTATCAATTTTGTTTTTCTTCTCAAGGAAGCAGCTTTTAGTTTCATTGATCTTTGCTATTGTTATCTTCGTTTCTATTTCATTCATTTCTGCTCTGATCTTTATGATTTCTTTCCTTCTACTAACTTTAGGTTTTGTTTGTTTTTCTTTCTCTAGTAGCTTTAGGTGTAAAGGTAGGTTGTTTATTTGAGAATTTTTGGTTTCTTGAGGTAGGCTCACATTGCTCTAAACTTCCCTCTTAGAACGGCTTTTGCTGCACCCCATAGGTATTTGGTCATCGTGATATTGTTGTCATTTGTCTCTAGGTATTTTTTAATTTCTTCTTTGATTTCTTTATTGAGCCATTGATTATTTAGTAACACAATGTTTAGCCTCCATGTGTTTGTGTTTTTTACTTTTTTTTCCCTGTAATTGATTTCTAATCTCACAATATTGTGGTTGGGAAAGATGCTTGATATGATTTCGATTTTCTTAAATTTACCAGTGCTTGATTTGTGACCCAAGATGTGATCTGTCCTGGAGAATGTTCCATGTGCAGTTGAGAAGAAAGTGTATTCTGCTGTTTCCAGATAGAATGTCCTATAAATATCAATTAAGTCTATCTGGTCTAATGTGTCATTTAATGCTTGTGTTCTGTTATTAACTTTCTGGTCCATTGGTGTAAGTGAGGTGTTAAAGTCCCCCACTATTACTGTGTTACTGTTGATTTCCCCTTTTACAGCTGTTAGCATTTGCCTTACGTACTGCGGTGCTCCTATGTTGGGTGCATAAATATTTACTATTTTTAAATCTTCTTCTTGGATCATTATGTAGAGTCCTTTCTTTTCTCTTGTAACAGTATTTATCTTAAAGTCTATTTTTTCTGATGTGAATATTGCTACTCCAGCATTCTTTTGATTTCCATTTGCATGGAATATCTTTTTCCATCCCCTCACTTTCAGTCTGTATGTGTCTCTAGGTCTTAAGTGGGTCTCTTCTAGACAGCATATATACAGATCTTGGTTTTGTATCCATTCAGCCAGTCTGTGTCTTTTGGTTGGAACATTTAATCCATTTACATTTAAGCTAGTTACCCATATGTATGTTCCTATTGCCATTTTCTTAATTGTTTTCAGTTTGTTTTTGTGGGTCTTTTTTTTCTTTCTTTCTTTCTTTCTTTCTTTCTTTCTTTCTTTCTTTCTTTCTTTCTTTCTTTCTTTCTTTCTTTCTTTCTTTCTTTCTTTCTTTCTTTCTTTCTTTCTTTCTTTCTTTCTTTCTTTCTTTCTTTCTTTCTTTCTTTCTTTCTTTCTTTCTTTCTTTCTTTCTTTCTTTCTTTCTTTCTTTCTTTTCTTTCTTTCTCTTTCTTGTGTTTCCCACCTAGAGAAGTTACTTTAACATTTGTTGCAAAGCTGGTTTGGTGGTGCTGAGTTCTCTAAGCTTTTGCCTGTCTGTAAAGCTTTTGATTTCTTCATCAAATCTGAATGAGAGCCTTGCTGTGTAGAGTAATCTTGTTTCTAGGTTTTTCCCTTTCAGTACTTTAAATATATCCTGCCACTCCCTTCTGTCCTGCAGAGTTTCTGCTGAAAAATCTGCTTATAACCTTATGGGGATTCCCTTGTATGTCATTTGTTGCATTTCCCTTGCTGTTTTTTTTTAAATTAATTAATTTATTTATTTTTGGCTGTGCTGGGTCTTCATTTCTGTGTGAGGGCTCTCTCTAGTTGCGGCAACCAGGGGCTACTCTTCATCACAGTGAATGGGCCTCTCACTATCACGGCCTCTCTTGTTGCAGAGCACAGGCTCCCGACATGCAGGCTCAGTAGTTGTGGCTCACGGGCCCAGTTGCTCTGTGGCATGTGGGATCTTCCCAGACCAGGGCTCAAACGCGTGACCCCTGCATCAGCAGGCAGATTCTCAACCTCTGCACCACCAGGGAAACCCTCCCTTGTTGCTTTTAATATTTTTTCTTGTATTTAATATTTGTTAGTTTGATTAATATGTGTTTTAGTGTGTTTCTCCTTGGGTTTATCCTGTATGGGACTCTCTGTTATTCCTGGACTTAGGTGACTATTTTTTTCCCATTTAGGGCAGTTTTTGACTACAATCTCTTCAAATAGTTTTGCAGACTCTCTCTCTTTCTCTTCTCCTTCTGAGACCGCTATAATTCTAATGTTTGGTGCATTTAATGTTTTCCAGAGGTCTCTGAGACTGTCCTCATTTCTTTTCATTCTTTTCCTTTATTCTGCTCTGTGTCAGTTATTTCCACCACTCTGTCTTCCAGCTCACTTATCCATTCTTCTGTCTCAATTATTCTGCTATTGATTCCTTCTAATGTATTGTTAATTTCAGTTTTTGCATTGTTCATCACTGTTTGTTTGTTCTATATTTCTTCTAGGTCCTTGTTAAACATTTCTTTTATCTTCTCTATCTGTGCCTCATTCTATATTTGAGAGCTTGGATCATCTTTACACTCATTACTCTGAATTCTTTTTCAGGTAGATTCCCTATTTTCCATTCATTTATTTGGCCTTGTGGTTTTTTATACCTTGCCCCTTTGTCTGCATCATATTTCTCTGTTATCTCATTTTGTCTCACTTACTGTATTTGTGGTCTCCTTTTCATAGGCCATGGGGTCATAGTTCCTCTTGCTTCTTATGTCTGGCCCCTGGTGAGTGTGATTGATCCAGGGGTGTGTGTAGGCTTCCTGATGGGAGGGACTTGTGCCTGGACCCTGGTGGGTGGAGCAGAGTATTGTCCCTCTGATGGGCAGGGCCATGTGCTGGAGTGTGTTTTGGGGTGTCTTGAGCTTAGTACAACTTTAGGCAGCATGTCTGCTGAGAGATGGGGCTGTGTTCCTGTATTGCTTGTTGTTTGGCATAATGCAATCAGCACTGGAGCCTGCAGTGTTTTGGGTGGAGCCATGTCTTGATGTCAAGATAGGGACCTCTGTGAGAGCTCATGCCAATTAATATTCCCTGGCACTGGGAATTCTCTGGCAATCCAGTGTCCTGGACTCAGTGCTCCCACTCTGGATGCTCAGGCCTGACCCCAGCAGGGGAACAAAAACCCCTGCAGGCTGCATGGTGCAGCAAAAAAAAAAAGAAAAAAAGGAACAGAAAACAAACAAGCAAACCCAAGGCAAACTGTAAAAGGAAACCAAACAAATAAAAATAAAAATAGACAAAAAAGGAAAGAAAACAAAAAACAAGAGAACAACCAAACAAACACAAGAATCCAAAAACAATAAAAGCAAAGCTAACAAAAAAAAGTAAAAATGGAGAGCAAATTAAAAAAAAAACAAAGAAAACATAAAGTAAACACATAAAATGATGAATAAAGTTAAAAACAGAACAAAAACAAGAAAAAAAAACACAAAATAATAAAAAAGTAAAGTAGAAAAATATTAAAAAATTAAAAAGAAAGAAAACAAAAAATAAATTTAAAATAAAAAATATAATAATAAACAACAGAACAAAATGAAACCAAAAAATAATAGTAATAATAATATTTTCCTGGGGCCTGAGCTGTCAGTGTCCTTGTTCCCACCTTGAGCCATAGCCAACCCTGCCTCCTTAGGAGGTCCTCCAATATACCTCTAGGTAGATCTCTGGACCCACTGTGGGCACTGTGGGGGCAGCTCAGACTCTGACCTGGCCCAGCTCCCACATGTACTTGCCCCCAAAGTACACAGCTGCTAAAGCTAGACAGGCTCACAGGAAGGTGGTGGCAGTGACCTGCACTAGCTCGCAGGATCCTCATTGGCAGTGACAGAAGTGGTAGCAGTCCCCTCCCACCTCTGGGGTCCAAGATGGCAGCTGTGGCTCGTGTGCACCCCTGGAGCTCATTTAGGTGGTGCCCTGCCACCTGTGAGTGCACAGAGAAATACACTTCTATGACAGGCCCACCTCTCCTCATGCACCTCCCCGACAATTGTCCCTGGACTCTCTGGCAGGCCCAGGCTTCTTCCTGGACTCCCTCAGCTGTGGTGCACTACATTCTGACCTCCTAAGGCTGTCTTCACACAGCCAACCCCAGTCCTCTCCCTGGGGTCTGACTTCCAAAGCCCAAGCCTCAGCACGGAGCCCCCACCTGCCCCAGCAGGTGAGCTGACAAGCATCTCAGGCTGGGGAGTGCCGGTTGGTGCTGACCTTTTGTGCATGTCTCTCTCTGCTTTGCTCTCCACTGACCTGATGCTGTGCTCTCCTCTGAGGCTCCGAAGCTTCCCCTCTGTCCCCCGCAGTGAGGGGACTTCCAAGTGTGCAGAAACCTTTCCTCCTTCACAGCTCCCTCCCAGAGGCGCAGGTCCCAACCTGATTGCTTGCTTTCGTTTTCCTTTTGACCTATCCAGTTATGTGCAGATATTCTTGCCCTTTTGAAAGTCTGAGGTCTTCTACAAGCATTCAGTAGATGTTCCACATGTAGACATATTTTTGTTATGTCTGTGGGGAGAAGGTGAGCTCCACGTCCTACTCCTCTGCCATCTTGATCTCCTCCCCAAGTATTTAGTTTTAGATAATAATGGCATTCAAATTGGCTTGAGAAAGATTATTTGATGAATCTTTTAGATATTCAATTAGTCTGATAACTCTGTGTTTCCTGAAGTATGATATTGAACAGCAATTTTGGAGCATATTAAAAGGTGTGATGTGAAGTAAAAGATTTCAAGGTTCAAAAAAGACTAGATAACAGCAAACATTTTTGTTAAATTCAGAGACAGAAAAAAAAATGAAGAGAATACATGTGTAAAGCAACTCACCATAGAAAATAAAACAGCCAATAAATTTTTTTAAATGTTACTATTCTCTAGTCAAGAAAATGCAAATAAAACAAGATACTGTTTTTTAACTCAGCAACTGGCAAATATTAAAAAGTTGTAAATAAAATACCATGTCACTGACTAGAGAAATATTATATGCTGCTGATAGGTACAAATTTTTTTGGCATGTAATTAGTCAGTATGTACCAAACTCTTTAAAAGCATCATATTGCTTATTTCAGATATTACATTGGTTGGAATTAATCCTTAAGGGCATGATATACTCAAAAATGTTTCTCACAGCTTTATCAACTGAAATATTAGAAACAAGCTCAATGTTTAACAATAAGAAATTGTGGCAGCTGTTTAATGCTGATTTAACTTATTTTCTTAGAAATAAGTTTTTGAGGACATGTAAAGTCTAAGATAACATGTCCCCTGAAAAACCTCTGGACAAAGTTAATTTTCACATAGGTTATCTACTGCAACTACTGAGCCTGTGCTCTAGAGCCTGCAAACCACAACTATTGAACCCATGTGCCACAACTACTGAAGCCCATGTACCTAGAGCCCGTGCTCTACAACAAGAGAAGCCACCACAATGAGAAGCCTACGTACCTCAACAAAGTGTAGCCCCCACTCACTGCAACTAGAGAACGCCTGCGTGCAGCAGTGAAGATTCAACACAGCCAAAAATAAATAAATAAATAATTTATTTATTTAAAAAAATTCCTTTGACCTTCAAAAAAATAGGTTATTTATTCTAGAAAACAAACAGGTGTCAAGGTAAATTATTAGAACTTGATGTTTATATTTCCAAAGATGAAATTCTATGTAGTCATTGAAAAATAGCGTCAAAGAAGAATAGTTTCTCATGAGTGGTCTGTGGAGCCTTAGTGATTCCATGGGGACACAAGGAGGTCACTTAGGAGGGAGATGTGAAAGGAGGGCTCTGGACATTTCACTTAACTCCTTGTTTCAAGGAATCATTCTGGTTTAAGTTTCTATGACTTTTCTGATTAACTTTTACTTCTGAGGTAGGTTCAGATGGCTAAAACAACACTGAAAATGTTCATAAAATGTCAGGAAAAAATTTGAAAGGCTTTTGAAATGGGGAAAAACACATTATTGAGTGTCTGTAAGTGGTACAAACTGACAATAATGCAAATGATTCTTGTCCATTGAAATACAAATGAATCGAGTCTTCACAGATGCAATTGATTATTGCCCATTGAGTAGGACATTTTGTATCTATTTGACAATTCATTTCAACATTCTTTATTTGCCTATTCATGTGTGGTTCTTTGAATTTTCCTTTGAACTGATTATATCACTTTACTGATTCTGTCATTAATTATTGAGTAAAATAAAATCATATGTTCATTTTACATATGATGAGTCATAATTTCATTTTATTTAAAAAGATATTAATTATCCTTTAACATAAGTGTCTTTTTTTTCAGTAAACTTTATCTTGGATAAAGGTTTACTTGGCTAAAATAACTTTTTTCAAGCAATGGAAAATATATACATATATATTTTTAAACATCTTTATTGGGGTATAATTGCTTTACAATGGTGTGTTAATTTCTGCTTTATAACAAAGTGAATCAGTTATACATATACATATGTTCCCATATGTCTTCCCTCTTGCGTCTCCCTCCCTCCCACTCTCCCTATCCCACCCCTCCAGGCTGTCACAAAGCACCGAGCTAATATCCCTGTGCCTTGCGGCTGCTTCCCCCTAGCTATCTACCTTACTACGTTTGTTAGTGTGTATATGTCCATGACTCTCTCTCGCCCTGTCAAAGCTCACCCTTCCCCCTCCCCATATCCTCAAGTCCGTTCTCCAGTAGGTCTGCGTCTTTATTCCTGTCTTACCCCTAGGTTCTTCATGACATTTTTTTTCCCTTAAATTCCATATATATGTGTTAGCATACGGTATTTGTCTTTTTCTTTCTGACTTACTTCACTCTGTATGACAGACTCTAGGTCTATCCATCTCATTACAAATAGCTCAATTTCATTTCTTTTTAAGGCTGAGTAATATTCCATTGTATATATGTGCCACATCTTCTTTATCCATTCATCCGATGATGGGCGCTTAGGTTGTTTCCATCTCCGGGCTATTGTAAATAGAGCTGCAATGAACATTTTGGTACATGACTCTTTTTGAATTTTGGTTTTCTCAGGGTATATGCCCAGTAGGGGGATTGCTGGGTCATATGGTACTTCTATTTTTAGTTTTTTAAGGAAAATCCATACTGTTCTCCATAGTGGCTGAACCAATTCACATTCCCACCAGCAGGGCAAGAGTGTTCCCTTTTCTCCACACCCTCTCCAGCATTTATTGTTTCTAGATTTTTTGATGATGGCCATTCTGACTGGTGTGAGATGATATCTCATTGTAGTTTTGATTTGCATTTCTCTAATGATTAATGATGTTGAGCATTCTTTCATGTGTTTGTTGGAATTCTGTATATCTTCTTTGGAGAAATGTCTATTTAGGTCTTCCGCCCATTTTTGGATTGGGTTGTTTGTTTTTTTGTTATTGAGCTGCATGAGCTGCTTGTAAATTTTGGAGATTAATCCTTTGTCAGTTGCTTCATTTGCAAATATTTTCTCCCATCCTGAGGGTTGTCTTTTGGTCTTGTTTATGGTTTCCTTTGCTGTGCAAAAGCTTTGAAGTTTCATTAGGTCCCATTTGTTTTTTTTTGTTTTTATTTCCATTACTCTAGGAGGTGGGTCAGAAAGGATCTTGCTGTGATTTATGTCATAGAATGTTCTACCTATCTACCCAAACTCTAAGGGTTTGATAGTTTCTGGCCTTACATTTAGGTCTTTAATCCATTTTGAGCTTATTTTTGTGTATGGTGTTAGGGAGTGATCTAATCTCATACTTTTACATGTACCTCTCCAGTTTTCCCAGCACCACTTATTGAAGAGGCTGTCCTTTCTCCACTGTACATTCCTGCCACCTTTATCAAAGATAAGGTGTCCATATGTGCGTGGGTTTATCTCTGGGCTTTCTATCCTGTTCCATTGATCTATCTTTCTGTTTTTGTGCCAGAAGGAAAATATTTAATGACACACCTGTTTACAAAACAAGTGGAAAAGTAGGTAATAAAACAGAATGCATCATACTAACTTGTTTTTTGCTGACATGTGCCGTAAATTTAACAGGGTTATTTCTTATGGTCTCTCTCTCTCTCCTGTCTGTTGCTTTGGGCTTCTTGGCTAGTTAACTTCTGTTTTTTGTTTGTCAGTTTGTTTTTAGTGTATCTCCTTGATTTACTTCTTCCTAAGTGTACACAGGAGCACTCTCAATTTTTCCAAAACCCACCTAACAACAGGCTTAGAGTTCAATAAAATGTTACAGAAGGCTTGGAGGAAAACAAACAGGGAATTAAAATGGAAAGAAAGGGGGACAAGTCTTAATGCTAAGTATTCTAAATTATTGTATGTTGAGTCCACCAAGAATGCTGCTCTAAAGAAGACCATTCACCATTGGGTGTTTGTTTTCTCAGCTGTGTTCTGCTGCAATGTTGCAAAAACTTCCTTACTTCCCATGATGTAGGATAAGGAAGTGCTGCCTTCATAATAATCTCTTCAAAAATCCAATTGTGTCTTTAAAGAACAGATTCCTTCATATTTCAATAAAAATTATCTACATTGATTCCTTTATTCTTAAAATATTGGGAAGGGGCCAACCTTACATTATCATGTCTAATGTCTCCTAGAACCAGGGGAGATACTGTCCCAAATACCAAGTCCATATTGCACCCTAAGAAGAAAGAGTTAATGGCTCCCCTAATAGCTGTTTTCTGTCCTACACAGTGTTTAATCTTCAAATTCCACATTCAGCAACAGGAAAAAATTTTGACAGCATAAAAACCAGCGGCTTTTCAATATTACATGAATGTTCCATATTTTCTTTGAACCCCTAATAATAAAAATAATAATAACAAGAACAAAAACTACACTATGATAATGATTACAATGGAAACAAAGAACTAAATACAAGTGAAAAAAATCTAAATGAAGGGGTTTGAGTGATACTGGCAAGGTGTCAGATATAACAAAATATAATATTTAGTAAAAATTGCTGTTTTATTAGTTATTATTTTTATTATAGCAATATATTCTGCAAAAAAGTACAAGGCATAAGCTACCACACCATCTGGTGATAATCTCAACTGAATAAATGTGTGTTTTACTTGCAAATAAAGATAAAACCCAAATCCATGTGTTAACATTTGATTTCCCAATCAATATTTTTTTCTGGACAATTTTGTCTTTGCTCTGAAGGGAGAGTGTTGTGAGGCTGCTAAGGTGATGACTTTTTTCTCAACACATTAGGTTAGATATGGAATAGGTGATCTAATATGTTTCCAGCTAATTTTTAGCTAACGTATTTGGGGTTTCATTAAAATGCTTTGATATATTGGGATCTTAGCATATTCTGGAGTCATGAACTCATATACACACACAACTGTTTTTATGATACTTTTGAATTTCTGTCTATTTTTTTTTAAATACAGCAAAATGGTCCCATAGCTGGGTTAATCCTATTCATACCTCCTCAATTTCTCTGACTGGCAGTAGATGGTCTTTGGTTTTCTTGGTCACTATCCATGATGCAGCTTTCTTAACCCAAATACATTATTTATTTTCCTTAATGTGTAAGTTTTCTGTGTGATTTGCTTTGTAGAGGGATTGAAAATATGTAGCATATTCTACTGGGAAGATACAACTTTTGGAAAACTTGGCAGAAGTGGCTTTTTGTATTTGTTACTTAGAATTACTGACACCCAGAACAACAGAGGGGTTTATAGTAACCCTGGGGAAAATTTCCTTTAGTTCCAACTATTATTTTAAATTAATAGAAAGTTATAAAATTTAAATCAGTAGCAGGTTTAAAAAGTAAATAATTTACTCAGAGTTTCTGTTTTTGAATCTTCAGACAAGGAGTAGTTTGCTTTTTAAAGAGCTATACAAACAATTTAATTTTTGGTCTTTGTCCAGGGAGGCAAACAATGTCAAATTTTTTTATTCTTATTTTACAAATTGAACAACAGAAAATGAGAATTTGGTTCCATAATATGAGATGATTTAGTAGGTATTAAAACTCATGTGTGTTTGATCTTCATTTACCTTGCTTCTCGCCTGGTATTACACACATACACACACAATATAATACATATATACAAGTATATTAACAATATTATATATGAAATCCAACTGCTGATGAGGAAAGTAATAAAACTGGAGAGAATTTAATTCATTCTCCCCATGAATTTTACTCAGAGTTTACTATGAAAGAATCAGTTCAAAGTTTGATGCTTTTTTTCATATTTACATTTATTCAGGCAACTTGTTTCTTTTTTAATCTCCATTTCAGGAACAGAAAGGCTCCTCTAGCCTTAGTTTACTCTTCTGTCACTCCAGAAAAACCTCAAAATATTTAGAGTTTAGAAAGATTCCAACTAAAATGTTGGCTGATGATTGCTGTTTTCTCAAAAATTCTAGAATTAAGAAAGTTCTTTGTTGTACAAGCAATGAGTAGAATGGTTTGAAGTTTAGTAGAGATACCAAAAAAAGATTACACATTATGAATGCAGGAGAATTGAAGGATTCAATGCATTTAAAATTCTTTGCAACAAAAAACTACAATTCTTATCTTGTTGAACCCTTCTCTTATTTTTCACATATTGCTAATTTGATTAGCTTCTTTTAATTTGATAATACAAATAAATGCAAAACAGGGCATGTAGATTATCCTGATAACTTAATTCAGTTTCACTCTTGAAAAATATTAAGCTTAGGCACAAGTTCTGTAAGCTGTTATAAAATGAAACTATTAGTAAGAAAGCCATTTGATTTATTTGTTTCCTGTAATGATTTCTTGCATCTAAAGGTGGTCCATATGTAAACATTGTATTCTTCCTGGCTGATCTTACTATAGGGTATGCATTATTATAGTATAGCTTTGTGAGAGTGTGTGCTAACAAGTGATTATGTAATGCAGTCATTATGTGAGCACATAAGGCTGGCATTGAGGGATTCAGTCATACTTCATAGTAGTCTGAATTTAAGATAGATGTACACCTGTGTATCATTGCCATCATTATTTCCTCGTTGTTAATAGCAGAACATTGTCTAGAAAGCACTTTTATTTTTAGCTTATTTAAATCACAGGCCTTTTCTTTCCTTTGGGAAAACTCTTACCTCCCTTACAACTTACATATTAACTTGACATTTCATAGACTATTATTTGAAGCAAATGATGTAGCATTCTTATGGAAAACATTTTTCATAAATTCAGAGATGCTTGGAATTTTTCACATTCTAAAAACAGAACTATCTTTGTGTAGACTGATCAAGTATTTAATATTATTTTTGATGTTTATTTCTAAAAGTTATAATCATTTGAAAGTGTATCTTATATGGAAATTATATGGAAGACTTTATCCTATCACATACATTGTCACTGTTAAATAATATGCTTTACAATAATTATAGTAGTAATGAAAAATAATAATGATACTTTACTGTCTTGAGTCAGCTTTCCACAGTGGTAAAGGAGTGGGAAAGAATTCAAAAGCTTACATTCTATAGGTGAGGGAATAGAAGTCAGAGAGAGTGGACATTTTCCCCCTGGTCATGGAAGGTATTATGTAAAGTAGGTATGATTCTACCATGGATCTCTTTGACACTAAAATCCATACTCCTAAAAGACTGGCTATAAAAACTGAGACAAACCTGGCACTGGAAATTACCATGCTTTAACTACTTGGGAAATAGATTTATATGTAATCAAGTTTACCAGGCCAAAAATTGGGTCTAGGAAACAATGGTCACTTTACAACTTTGATGCACTTCATTTAATTCAGGTATACAGTGTTCCGTTGTATGTGCTCAATACAAAGTTTGCTTTGTTTCACAACTCCAGGGTCCACAATTTACATTGCATTCTATGTCATGTGGATCCCCAGGAATACATCTCTCAGCAGTGCCAATGACCTTATGGAAAATACAGAAAATTACAGCAGATGCCTGGTTAAAGATGCTTCTAATTTTAGTTCATATATAGTCCTTCCACAGTCAAACAACTTGCAGAGCAATACAAAAAATTAAAATAATTTAATTGTGAGTTAAACATGTGGTAAAGGCACAGCTTCTAGCAAACTGTGGAGCATTTAAAGTTTTTATTTGGTGACTTCCCATTCTTACTTTTCTCTATTTGCACTGCATGGACACTCATGATGTGTCACCACACTGGCCTCCACAATGGCTCATCAGCACAGTCATATCTAAGCCTCTAAAGTAATTCCTCTTGCCTATGGAATTCCTTTAAAATTCTCTCTTTATTTAGTTTGTGTGTGTGTGTGGGGGGTGAGTATTTGTGGGAGGGGATGATATCTGATTAATCCAAAAAACTGGAGGACTCATCCTTTCCAGGAGTGTCTGTATGTCAAGAAGTGTGATCCAAAGGAATGAATCTCCAAGAGTTGAACAGGAAGTAACTTGATTTCTGAATTGGTAGGACAACTGTGCTGGTCTTTCTGGGTGTGAATCTGTTGTCTTCAACAATTTAGGATCACCTCTGTCATTATCTCTTCAAAATTGGTGGGGGAGGGGCCAAGTCAAAAGAGTGGACTTGGAGAACATGGAGTTCACCTCTCCCCACAAGTACATCAAGAACATATCTACAAATTGAACAATTCTCACAGAGCACCTGCTGAACAATAGCAGAGGACCTCAGACACCTAAAAGGATAAGAAAAATGCCAACACAACTGAGTAGGATGAAAGAAAGAAAAAATAAAAATGAAACAGGATGAGACCTGCACCCCTGGAGGAGAGCTGAAAGGCAGGAGACATGTCTGTACTCACGGAAGCCCCCTCACTGGTGGGGAGATCAGGCAAGAAAGAGTAAGACCTAAAAGGATGGTCCATGCCACAGCCCTGTATGCCCCAGCCTGAGTCGTGTGTCTGCTGGTGTGGAGGAGGGGCTGAGTGTTGGAACATGGGGTTTTGAGAGTGGACCCAGGGAGGGGATGGCTGTTGGCCAAGAAGAGACAGTCTGAAGGGATAGGAGTGAGGAGCTCCACAACTGGGAAACTTTGTGGAATAAGCCCCAGCCAACATAGAAGCAGGACAATATTGTTGAGTGGTGCACAAGGGGCAGGGTCACCATTGCAGACCTCTTCCCCAACAACTGGCCCCTGCTGTGTGAGCACTCAGACACACTTGTGAGGAATGGACAAGGTCAGAATCTGAGCTGCCTCCATAGCTCTCACAGTGGGTACAAGTCCATAATTACTACAGTCCTGGGACTGACTTTGGCGGATCTGCACTGGTAGCCTTGTGAAAACAGTGCCTGAGAGACACCAGGGCCAATTGCTGGCATACCCATGGTTAAGGTGGGTCTGAGAGCAGTTCCAAAAAGAGTGTAATTTGTGAGCCAGCACAATGGGTAAAAAGCGACACAACAGAGTACACTCACAGTTGCAGGTGAACAACTCCAGAGGAGGAAAACTCAGTGGCTTCTCTCCTACTAAGAGTGCTCCAGTCCCACCTACCTCACACTGAGGATCAGAAACACAGCTAAGAAACAGATCTGGGTGTGTCTACTCCAACAACTAGGGATAAGATGGTACCCCTGACAGGGCAATAACAACCAAAGAGCAAAGGGGAGGCCCTGCTCAATATCCAGGGCAGGCTCCAGTCACCACAATGTCAGTCACACCTTCAATCAAGGGGATAACAGCCAGCATACACTGAGGAAAGTGGTGGCAGACATTCATACTAAAATCATCCCTCATACCAAAAAATATTAAACACACAGAAACTGCACAGGGATGTTCCCACATGAAAATAGCCCTCCAAGACAGTCTGAGGGTCAGGCATAGGGAAGAATAACTCCCAGAGCATTTTGCCTTAAAAGCCAGTGGGACCTGAATGCAAGAGCCCCACAGGGCTAGAAGAAATAGAGACTCCACTCTTGGAAGGTGCACACAAGACCCCAAATGAGTTGGGACACAGCACAAAGCAATACCTCCATAGGAACTGGGGATAGACCTACTTAGGGGTCTGAGAGAGTCTCCTGGGGAGGCAGAGGTTAGGTGTACCTCACTGTGTGGGCAAGGACACTGGTGGCAGAGAACCCAGAGAGTATTGATCAGTGTGAGATTTCCTGGAGGTCCTTATTTCAGTACCTAGACCCAACCCCACCCCAAAACTTACAGGCTCCAGAACTGAAATGCCTCAGGCTAAGCAACCAGCAAGACAGGAACACAGCTCCACCCATCAGCAGACAGGCAACCTAAACTTGTGCTGAGCTCACAGCTACCTCAAAACACACCGCTCGACATCAGAGGGACAAGACCCAACTCTACCCTTCAGAGGGCAGGCACCAGTCCCTCCCAGCAGGAACCACTGGATCAACCTCACCCACCAGGGGGCAGACACCAAAAGCAAGAACTACAATCCTGAAACCTGTGGAAAGAAGTCCCAAAACACAGAAAGTTGAACAAAAGGAGATGACACAGAAATGTGTTGCAAATGAAGGAACAAGAAAAAAACTCATAAGAACAACTAAATGTAGAGGAGATAGGCAATCTACCTGAAAAAGAATTCAGAGTAATAATAGTAAAGATGATCCAAAATCTCAGAAAAATAACAGAGGCAAAGATTGAGAAGATACAAGAAATATTTAACAAGGAGCTAGAAGATTTAAAGAACAAACAAACAGAGATGAACAATACAATAACTGAAATGAAAAATACACTAGAAGCAATCAATAGCAGAATAACTGAGGCAGAGGAACGAATAAGTGAGCTGGAAAACAAAGTGGTGGAAATGACTGCCACAGAACAAAATAAAGAAAAAAGAATGAAAAGAAATGAGGACAGTCTCAAAGACCTCTGGGACAACATTAAATGCACGAACAATCAAGTTATAGGGGTCCCAGAAGGAGAAGAGAAAGAGACAGGGCCTGAGAAAATTTTGGAAAATATTATAGCCAAAAACTTCCCTAACATGAGAAATAAAACACTCACTGAAGTCCAGGAAGTGCAGAGAATCCCATACAGGGTGAACCCAAGGAGGAACATGCAGAGACATATATTAATCAAACTAACAAAAATTAAACACAAGAAAAAATATTAAAAGCAACAAGCGAGGGCTTCCCTGGTGGCACAGTGATTAAGAATCTGCCTGCCAATGCAGGGGATACAGGTTTGAGCCCTGGTCTGGGAAGATCCCACATGCTGTAGAGCAACTAAGCCTGTGCTCCACAACTATTTAGCCTGGCCTGTAGAGCCCACAAGCCACAACTACTGAGCCCGCGTGCCACAACTACTGAAGCTCACGCACCAAGAGCCCATGCTCCACAACAAGAGAAGCCACCACAATGAGAAGCCTGCACACTGCAATGAAGAATAGCTCCCACTCACCACAACTAGAGAAAGCCCACATGCAGCAACAAAGAACCAATGCAGCCAAAAATAAATAAATAAAATAGATACAACATTAAAGAGATAGAAAATATTTTTTAAAAAAAGCAACAAGTAACATACAAGAGCATCCTCACAAGGTTGATAGCTGATTTCTCAGGAGAAATTCTGCAGGTCAGAAGGGAGTGGCATAATATATTTAAAGTGATGAAAGGGAAAAACCTACAACCAAGAGTATTCTACCCATCAATGTTCTCATAGAGATTTAACAGAGGAATTGAAAGCTTTACAGACAAACAAAATCCAACAAAATTCAGCAGCACCAAACCAACTATACATCAAGGCTAAAGGAAATTCTCTAAGAGGGAAAGAGATCAGCAACTTAAAACAACCTTGTACACATATAGACTGATATATCAAAACCTCATGGGGAATGCAAACCAAAAAACTACAATGGATACACACACAAAATAAAAAACAACCCAAACACAACACCAAAGATTGTTATCAAATCACAGGAGAAGAGAACAAAAGAGGAAGAGAAGAAAAAAAAACTACAAAAAAATATTAAGAATATGGCAATAGGAACACGCATATCAATAATTACCTTAAATGTAAATGGATTAAATGTTCCAACCAAAAGACAAAGACTGGCTGAATGGATACTAAAACAAGACCCATATATATGCTGTCTACAAGAGACCCACTTCAGATCTAGGGACACATACTGAAAGTGAGGAGATGGAAAATGGTATTCATGTAAATGGAAATCAAAAGAAAGCTGGAGTAGCAATACTTATATCAGAAAAAATAGAGACTTTAAAATAAAGACTGTTAAAAGAGACAAGAAAGAACACTACATAATGATCAAGGGATCAATTCAAGAAGAAAATATAAAAATAGTAAATATATATGCAGCCAACATAAGAGCACCTCAATATATAACCCAATTGCCAACAGCCATAAAAGGGGAAATCAACAGTAACACAATAATATTGAAGGATTTTAACACACCACTTTCACCAATGGACAAATCATCCAGACAGAAAATTAATAAACACCAGCCTTAAGTGACACATTAAATGAGGTAGAATTAATTGATATCTATTGGAAATTCCATCCAAGGGAAGCAGAATACATTTTCTTCTCAAGTGCACATGGAACATTCTCCAGAATAGATCACATCTTGGGCCACAAATCAAGCCTCAGTAAATTTAAGAAAATTGAAATAATATCAAGCATCTTTTCTGACCCTATGATATTAGATATCATACCCATAGATAACCCTATGATATTAGAAATCAATTACAGGGAAAAACCTGTAAAAAAAACACGAACACATGGAGGCTAAACAATATGTTACTAAACAACCAATGAATCACTGAAGAAACCAAAGAAAAAATTGAAAAACACCTAGAGGCAAAAGACAATGAAAAAAGAACCATCCAAAATCTATGGGATGCAGCAAAAACAGTTCTAAGAGGGAAGTTTATAGCAGTACAGTTTTAAGTCAGAAAACAAGAAAATCTGAGATAAACCTCCTAACTTTACACCTCAGGCAACTAAAGAAAGAAGAACAAACAAAACCCAAAGTTAGTGTAAGGAAAGAATAAGAAATATCAGAGCAGAAATGAATAAAATAGAGATGAAGAAAAGAAGAGCAAAGATCAGTGAAACTAAAAGCTGGTTCTCTGAGAAGATAAATAAAATTGATAAACCTTTGGTCAGACTCATCAAGGAATAAAAAGGAGAGGACTCAAATCAATAAAATTAGAAATGAAAAAGGAGAAGTTACAATGGATACTGCAGAAATACAAGGGATTATAAGACTTCTAAAAGTAACTATACACCAATAAAATGGACAACCTAGAAGAAATGGAAAAATTCTTAGAAAAGTACACCCTTCCAAGACTGAAGCAGGAAGAAATAGAAAATATGAACAGACCAATCACAAGTACTGAAATTAAAACTGTGATTAAAAAATTTCTAACAAACAAAAGTCCAGGACCAGATGGTGTTGTAGGCAAATTGTATCAAATATTTAGAGAAGAGTTAACAGCTATGCTTCTGACAAACGAAGGAACACCCCTAAGTTCTACAAAGCCAACATTATCCTGACAGCAAAACCAGACAAAGATATCACAAAAGAAGAAAATTACCAGCCAATATCACTGATGAACACAGACGCAAAAATCCTCAACAAAATACTAGGAAGCTGAAGCCAACAACATATTAAAAGCATCATGAACCATGAACAACTGGGATTCATCCCAGTGATGCAAGGATTTTTCAATATAGGCAAATCAGTCAATGTGATACACCACATTAACAAACTGAAGAACAAAAACCATATGATCATCTCAGTGTATGCAGAAAAAGCTTTTGACAAAATTCAACACCCATTTATGATAAAATACTCTGCAGAAAGTGGGCATAGAGGGAACATACCTCACATAATAAAGGCCATATAGGACAAACCCACAGCTACATCATTTTCAATGGTGAAAAACAGAAAGCATTTCCTCTAAAATCAGGAACAAGACAATAATGGCCACTGTCACCACTTTTATTCAACACAGTTTGGAAGTCCTAGCCTCATCAATCAGAGAAGAAAAGGAAATAAAGGGATCCAACTTTGAAAAGAAGAAGTAAAACTGTCACTGCAGATGACATGACACTATACACAGAAAATTCTAAAGATGTTAACAGAAAACTGCTAGAGCTTATCATTGAATTTGGTATAGTTGCAGGATACAATATAAATGCACAGAAATCTCTTGCATTCCTATACACTAAGATTGAAAGATGAGAAAGAGAAATTGAGGAAACAATCTTATTCACCATTGCAACAAAAGGAATAAAGCACCTAGGAATAAACCTAGCTAAGGAGGCAAAAGACCTGTACTCAGAAAACTACAAGATACTGATGAAAAAAATCAAAGATGACACAAAGAGATGGAGAGATATAATATGTTCTTGAATCAGAAGAGTTAATATTGTAAAAATGATTATATTTCACAAAGCAACCTACAGATTCAATGCAATCCCTATCAAATTACCAATAGCACTTTTCGCAGAATTAGAACAAAAATATCACAACTTGTATAGAAACACAAATAACCCCAAATAGCAAAAGCAATCTTGAAAAAGAAAAACAGAGCTGGAGCAATCAGGCTCCCTGACTTCAGACTATACTACAAAGCCACAGTCTTCAAAACGGCATGGTACTGTCACAAAAACAGAGATATAGATCAATGGAACAGGAAAGAAATTTCAGAGACAAACCCCCACACCTATTGTCTCCTAATCTTTGACAAAGGAGACAAGAATATACAATGGAGAAAAGAATAAGTGGTGCTAGGAAAACTGGACAACTACATAGAAAAGAATGAAATTAGAACACTCCCTAACACCATACACAAAAATAAACTCAAAATGGATTAAAAACCTAAATATAAGGTCAGAACTATAAAACTCTTAGAGGAAAACATAGGAAGAACATTCTCTGATATAAATCATAGCACAATCTTTTCCGACCCACCTCTTAAAGTAATGAAGATAAAAACAAAAATAAACAAATCAGACCTAATTAAACTTAAAAACTTTTGTACAGCAAAGGATACCATAAACAAAACAAAAACAATCCACAGAATGGGAGGATATATTTGCCAGTGAAGCAACTGACAAGGGATTAATTTCCAAAGTATACAAACAGCTCATGCAGCTCAATAACTAAAAGACAAACTATCCAATTAAAAAATGGGCAGAATATCTAATTAGACATTTCTCCAAAGAAGACATACAGATGGCCAAAAAGCACATGAAAAGATGCTCAACATCACTAATTATAAGAGAAATGCAAATCAAAACTACAATGTGGTATCACCCCACACTGGTCAGAATGGCCATCATCAAAAATCTACAAACAATAAATGCTGGAGACGATGTGGAGCAAAGGGAATCCTTCTACACCATTGCTGGGAATGTACGTTATTACAGCCACTATGGAGAACAGTATAGATGTTCCTTAAAAACCTAAATATAGAGCTACCATATGATCCTGTAATCCCACTCCTAGCTATATACCTGGGAAAACCATATTTCAAAAAGATACATGCACCCCAATGTTCATTGCAGCACTATTTACAATAGCTAAGTCATGGAAGCAACCTAAATGGAAGCAATCCATCCAAAGATGAATGAATAAAGAAGATGTGGTACATATATACAATGGAATATTACTCAGCCATTAGAAAAAATTAAATAATGCCATTTACAGCAACATGGGTGGACCTAGAGTGAAGTAAGTCAGACAGAGGACAGACTTTGATAGTGCTTATATGTGGAATCTAAAAATGTGGTAAAAAATGAACTTATTTACAAAACAGAAATAGAGTTACAGATTAGAAAATAGTCTTACGGTTAACAGGGGGAAAGGGGGAGGGATAAATTGGAATATTGGGATTGACATATACACACTACTATATATAAAATAGCTAACAAGGACCTACTGTATGGAACAGGGAACTCTACTCAATACTCTGTAATGACCTATATGGGAAAAGAATCTAAAAAAGAGTGGATGTATGTATATCTATAACTGAATCACCTTGCTGTACACCTGAAACTAATACAACATTGTAAATCAACTATATTTCGATAAAAATTAAAACAAAACAAAACAAACAAAAACAAAATTGCCTTTCTCCCATTCTTTCTCTTCTCTCTTTACTTTATCCTCCATGACTTTTTAATCTACATTACATATTTCCTAATTCTTTGTCTCTCCATGCCACATTCTAAGTATTTTCTTCATATTTATCTTCTAGTTTACTAATTACCTTTTTGCTACTGTGTAATCTGCTTTTAAAGTAAGGGGTAATTAAATTTTCAGTTATTGTAGTTTTGTTTTTAAAAGTTCTAAGTTCTTTTCCATAACTGCTTTCTCCATTTTTATAGCTTTTGGTTGATGCTTGTATATAATTTCAATGTCTTTTATTTATTTAAACATAGTAGATATTATTTAATATTTTAATCTGATTATTCAGTACCTGAATTTTCTAAAACATGTGTCTTCATCCTTTTGTTTCTGTTGCTTCTTTAGGTATTTCATAATATTTTATTGTGCACTCATGTGTTTTCAGAACTTGTATGTGGGAATTAAGACCTTGGCTCAAAGTAAGTTTTTCCTCAGAAAACTGTATTTATTTATACCAGGTATTTGAGGGCACTTTCAGCTCAAGACTGAATAAATTCTCAATTTAAAGTTTTGAAGATGCTGGCAATGAGAAGCCCATGTGCCGCAACAGAGTAGTCCCTGCTCGCCACAACTAGAGAAGGCCCATGTGCAGCAATGAAGACCCAACACAGCCAAAATTAAATAAATAAATTAAAATAAAATTAATTTAATTTAAAAAAATTTTAAAAAAATTCTGACCTCAAACCCTGGTGATACTCCATTTATAGTTTTTAACTATCAGGACATTTTTTCTTTTTAACCAGATAAGACAGGCAAGTTTTCTTGCTATATATTTCTGTTCTTAGTTGTATTTTTGGATTTCCTTTATACTCAGGGAATAACTCTTTGCATTCCTCATTTTAGTTTGGTGTTTCTATTAGCCTTCCTGCCTCCCTGGAAAGCCTGTAGACTATGTTTTCTTAGCTTTTGACACATTCAGACTGAAAAATGAAAATTTGGTGTATGCCCTCGGGTTAGAAGCTACCTTCAGTGCTCGCTTACTCTCTAGATTCCTGCTTTTACCTCATTTTTGTCTGCTTAAATTTCCTTCCTTTTCATTATGTTAGCAATGAATTAAAAATACTTAAGAATATATTTATCACAAGCACCACTTAAACAAGAAAAAAAGAAGAAAGAATAAAAAGGAAAATACTAGAGGCAAATTTCCATTCCAAAGAGGAATTTACCCAGAGAAGGAAAATGATGAAGTACTGTAAGAAAACGTGTTTGGTTGTCATTACTATGACTTTACCTGTAGAATATCAGGTACCAGTGTTCTGTAATCTGTCCCACTTCACAGTGGAGGAATATTCCTCAGGAGAGTGGCATTGATCTGCTTCTCCTAACTTTCTTTGTTCCACCCATAAGACTCACACAGTTATCCATCACTGCTCTCCTATCATGTACCTGGGGCACATCTCTAGGAGCCATGACAAAGCCTGTATCCCCTCTACCACCCCACCATCGCCACGTCCCTGGTCAGCCCTGTACTGTTGGATCTACCAAGGTGGAGGAAAGATGGTGGGCATGGGGGTGGAGATGGAGATGCTATTAGAGGAGAAAACAGTCCCACAGAAGTTTTAAGCCTCTGTACTGTGTTATTATTTAACTTTAATCTTCCTCCCTACCTCCCCTCCCCCATCACCTCATATACTCTCAGACCTATAGCTCCAGGAATTACTCTCTTGCCTAGATCTCAGTTTATACCCATCTTAGCAGCTCTAATCCAGCCAGAGGAACACATCCTGATTAAAAAAAACAAAAAACTAACACAGTCCTTGTTTCTGTATCCCATGATGTCCTATAGTTTTTGTAGTTGCAGTTATTTACACTGAAATAGGAAAGGATTATAGTGATATCTGCACCAATTTACATCCCCTCTCTACTTCCTTCCTATTTTCAGTTTTATTTATATAGATATGCACTGGTTAACAAATACATGAAGCATATTTATTAGTAATTTTTAAAAAAAATTCTAGCTCTCAATTTTAGATGTTTACTGACAAGGTTTTCCAGAGCTCTAATTCTACCTATTGTGAGAATTGAAGGTCCTCTCTAAGTTTTTATTAAAATAACACTTTTGATCTCCCCAAAGAATTGACTTCCCCAAATGTGGTTTTGATAAACATCTTGACTTATATTTACAAGTAGCATAGCAGCTGGCAAATAATAAAGATACTATTCCTGAAAACACTCACTCAGAAAATATAACCTGGTAGTTTTTCCAATTACTTGGCAATTCATCATGACTTAGAAAAGCCCTTCATAAGTCCAGTCCTGTTGGAGCCTCACTATATTTCTGAGTTTCCCATCAGAAACAAGAATGCCCTGAAACCAGTTGGGATCTCCAAGGAAGCAGAACTGTTAAAATCAGTTTACTCTGGTTTCTTCATTTGTATCACAGAGTGTTACAAGGAGCAAACAAAAGAATAGATTAAAAGCACACTGGACAGGGGAAAAGTGCCACAAACATGTAAAATAACACAAGACTTGTTAGAACTGTAAATGGGGTAACTTTGTTGTAGGAAAAATTGGAGTGCAAGAAGTTGGTCGTGTCCCAGATCTTGAGTGAGTCCCTGGGATGGGCCTCCAAGCGAGGGTCCTTGGCTTCGTGCAGGAAAGAATTCAAGAGCAAGCCATAGTAAAGTGAAAGCAGGTTTATTAGAAAAATACACACTCCATAGACAGAATGAAGACCATTTCAAAAGGCAAGAGCACGCCTAGGTGAGGGGTGGTTAGTTTTTATGGGCTGGGTAATTTCATAGGCTAACAAGTATAAGGAATATTCTACCTATCTTGGAGAAGGGTTGGGGATTTCCAGGAATTGGGCCATCGCCCACTTTTTAGCCTTTTATGGTTGGCCTTGGAACTGTCATGACGCCTGTGGGTGTGTCACTTGGCATATTAATGTATTACAATGAGTGTATAATGAGGCTCAGGTCAAATGGAAGTCGAATCTTTCACCATCTTGGGCCTGGTAGGTTCTAAACGTTTTTTGACATATTCTGTTCTCTATGGTTGTATCATTCTTTTAATGGTTGTGCCCTGCCCCGTTCCTTCCTGTCTCACCTTGAGAATATTTTTTTCCCCCAGCTTCATTGTCCTTGAGACTACATAAACCACTGCAGGTACCTGAGGAATTTGACTAGCACTAGAGTGACTGGGCACTCAGCTAGGGCAACAGTTCCCCTCAGCAGCCTGCAGTGCTTCCAATTTTCCTTGTTTTTTTGTTGCCCTTCCTGGTGAACCAGGAGTATTAGGCTGGATAAGTTTGGGTAAGACTCCTAAAACTGGTAAAAAATAAAAGTAATGACTACTATTTATTCTTCTACAAATGGAATAGTTTCATTTTAATGTCCTTTGTTCTCCATTCTTTTCCTATGATTGTCCAAGATGGTCCTCTAACAAGCACGATGTGACAAGAGCATTTCCAGGACACTTCCCAGAAGGTGCACTAGTGTGACAATTGCCTCTTAATGATTCTAGATTTTGGTTAAAAACTGTGGTTTGCACAGCAAAAACATTCAACTAGCCAATAGTCCTGTTTTTATTCAGTTACTGTGTACACAGATATAGAAAGAAGAAGAAAGACATGGGCCGAGGAAGGGGATGCTTTCCCAATAGTGAGGAAATTGCCAATAATTCACAAAGGTAGAGCTTCAAAAAGTTGAAAAGGTCACTCTCCCAGCTGTGACAACAGTGGGTATTTGTTTTATACAGGAGTTATGCACATTGTTATCTGTTATATGGTAACTGTATAAATCATTTTGACCTGTGTTACTTCTTAAACAAAATTACCTACTTTAGAGTTGCTTCCTATCATGATGTCATCAATATTTATATCTTTTTTATTATGTTAAAATTCCAGTGTAATTTTAATAGACTGTTTTTGAAACTAGAATTTTTACTTGCAACATTTTGATGTGATATATGAATTTTTAGGCAAAGTTGGAAGTTTCTTGAAGCCAGATTTTAAGAGTAGGAGAATTCAACTCTTATGTGAATCAGATAGAAATAGAAGCTTTTGAAAGCTGTTGTGGTTATAAAATATTAAAATATTAATTAAATTATGATTTAAACTCATAGAAGTAGCACAGTGGAAATTTAACACTAAAAAAGCCTTAAAAATTATGTCTGGTAAAAGTCACTTCCTGTGGAACACAGAATCGCTACCATATAATGGCATCTATAAAGTGGTCTTTATTAATTTAGAAAAGTTTTGGACTTTTTTTTTTTTGGTCAAATAGCCCCTTTAAGAAAAGTGTTTAATACATAGATTTGATTATCTTCATTAACAAAAGTGAAACTGAAAAAGAAGAAAGGGGGGCTGTAGCTCTCCTATAATAAACATTTTCTCTGGATGGAATCTGTAAATTCTTTCTAATGCATCATGAATGAAACATAAGTCACAAGGGCCACTTGACCAGCATTTACCACAATACAAAATAAGACAACTACAAACACATTTCCTTTCTGGAAGTAGCAAGGTTTTGCCTCAATTGCTTCTTTCAGAAATAGCTAATGGAAATTGGGTGTTCTCTTCAAATGTTTTAAGAGTAAACAAATCAAAGGTAATTTTTTTTATTCATACAATATTTCTATCACTCCCTATTCTCCACCTTCTTTTTGTATGTCGATTAAGCGATTTTCCCCTGACCCTTACCGTGAATAATATTCCGCCAACAAGGATTCTGGCCAGGTGCCACATTCTTGGGCATCCTCTGACATATTTGAAAATGCTTTCTAATCTATCAAGTCTTTGAGTTGTATTAATGAGGATTCTTGTTTAAACGCTCACTTTTATGTTTGTTTCTTTTCTTTGATAGAATATTCACAACATGTTGTTCATTAGACCCAGAGTGAAAATAATGTGATTTCTGGTATGATTATGATTTTTTTACATACTATGTTCAATGTCCTTTAAAATGTATAATTCAAGTGGTACGCTACAAAGACTTCCTTTGATTTTTTTCTTTCTCAACTTTTTATATCTTTTTTTTTTTTTTTTTTGCAATATGTGGACATCTCACTGCTGCTGCCTCTCCCGTTGCGGAGCACAGGCTCCGGACGCGCAGGCTCAGCGGCCGTGGCTCATGGCCCCAGCCGCTCCACGGCATGTGGGATCTTCCCGGATCGGGACACGAACCCGTGTCCCCTGCATCAGCAGGCGGACTCTCAACCACTGGGCCACCAGGGAAGCCCACCTTTTTATATCTTAAAGCTTCCTTCCAAGCATACTATGAATAGGCTGAAAATTTGGCTACCTTTTAATAACATCCAGTGATAATAAGGCAATATGACCATTGTTGTTATAGTTCTTTGTTTCTATTTTGTTTTGAAATCCCCTGCCTTTTATAAGTTGATTCTGTTGTAAAGTTTAAAATATGTACTTGTATATATGAATGTAGATAAATGTGCTTGAGAAAGAAATGAAGAGAAATGCTAGTACCATTTAAATACCCACTCTTTGATCTAAATCATCACAAGACACCCTAATAGGTCTGAGGGGAAAATGTGAAGAAAAAAAAGTCCATTACAGTGTTTTAAGAGTCATTATTTACTTGTTAAAAATGAGGAATTATTTAGATCATAGCATCTATCTTTGTCCCTCTCCATTGGATTTATTTGGTTTACTTTGTCTTCAGCAAAACTTATACATGCAACTTGAAGTAAATTTGCTTGACAGAAAATACCAGAAGGAAGAAATTTGGATTACTGACTGATTACATATTCCCAGCCAAACCTAAATCTAACAACAGAAGAGTCTGTTTCTGTTGGTTTTATTTGCTCCAGGTCAGTTTGTGACGGCAGACCAAATAGAAATGAAATATTTATTGTTGATAAAAAATAAAGTGGTTATCTGAAGAACAGAGGCAAATGGAAGACTGAAAGGAATATTCTATTTCAAGTGACTGGATTATCAGACAAAGTTACACTGCCCCGTGCTCCCATGATCAGCTAGAAGATAAGGTCTCCACCATCTGTTCTCTGGAGGTCCTGAGTTTAAATCTCAATGGAAGACTACTGCAGGATGCCAGGGGAGAGGGAAAGGTAATTTGTAAATAGTTCCTTCTTTATGCCAAAGCAATAATGATTCTTTCATACATTTGTTTATGAGAAAGGATAGCATTCCACCCACACACTAAAGTTAAAGAGACTACCATCAAATAAAAAATCAAGATCCATTTTAACTTACCTTATATGTTTCAATTTTAGCTTATTTGGACATACTATACAAATAAAAAAGGTGTCAGCAATATTACCTACTGTTTAGTTTGTCTAACCATTAATGCTGTTGGATTCTGACATTGTTTAAATTGGAGTTGGCTGATGAAATTTAAAAGTATTTAAAAATTCCATCAAATGTAATCCTGTATTTTTACCTAATTCTGGAAATACAGTAAATTAAGCGTTCACAATCATGTTGAAGTTGCATTAGTATTAAAACAAAATAAAACAAAACAAATACACTTTTAGATGTATACTTGTATGTTTGAAAATAACCCAGCAGATATTGGCATCTGATGCTATCTAAACTGGACTTTAACAGCCGAAGATAACCGGTTGCAATGGTTGTTATAGGTACTCAAAAGGAGAAGGGTCATACATTTCTCCATATATATCAGGTTTTTTGCATCATGTCTATTTCAATTTCCTGTAATTTCTCCTGGTATCCCAGAGAGACAACATTTATAACTCCAAAAAGCTTTAATACTGAAAGCATTTATATAAAATATAACATTTTTTTCTTAAAACAACAAATGCCCTAAAATACAAAAGCTACTTCTCCATTTCCTCTCCTTTTCCTGCTCACATCCACCCATGTTTGTCTCTCTCTTACCTCCGTGGTACATGTAATCATTTCATAATGAATCAAAGAATATGTCCAGAGAAACACATTGGATATTTTTAAGGGAGTATTTATTGTCTGTGCAATGCAGCACACAGTTGTGCCCCTTACCTAGGGACCTTAAAGGAAAGGTCTGATCTTTACTTTCTCTGGACACTGCAACTGGAACAGCCTTGATATCTCTTTAGTATGTAACTCCCTTGGTCAGAGCCTTCCTTGCCCACTGCCTGCCTGATGAAGCACAGACATTCAAAGCCCTTCACAATCTGGCTTCTGCCTATCTCTTCCAGGTTTATTTCTGTTTTCATATACTACTCTTCAGCCAACCACCCATTATTACTGTAACAAGTCATGCTTTCTCCTGCCTTTGTGTTCTTGTTCAAACTTGTTCTTCCTAGAACATTCTTGGGACCTTTCTAGTAGTTCAGTTAATTGATTTCCTAACAATTTTTCAAGATCTAGGCCAAATACCTCTTCATTCATGAAGACTTTCTAGATACAACCATTGAGAAATAATTCCTCCCTTCTTAGTATTTTGTAACTCTTTTAGCAAATACCTTATTTTAATGATATTAATGTAAATTATACATAACTAATTACATTAAGGCAAAAGTTATGTCATTCATCTTAAATTGTTTTCTCCAAATTATCTTGCATACTCACTGATAGAAAATACTCAGTAATTACTGAACTGAATTTGTTATAGACCAAATAGATGTTGCTTATGAAGATCTAAATGCTAAAGCTATATAAAGCAGTCCTGGTTTTCTTATCTTTGTTTTCACTCAAGCATTCGTCTAATAAATATGTATCTAGTGCCTACCTGCCTCTTTTTAAAGCACTGTGGATATAAGAATTAACAAAACAGAGAGGTGATTCCTCTCTCATGGACTACCACTCTCTGGACTTATGGTTTTTAGAGATTTGAATTTCTTTATCTCTAAAATGAAAGGTTTAGATTATATAATCTCATAGTCTCCTTCCAATTTTAAAATTATGAAGATTTATAAGCAGAATATTTAATTTAATTTTTATTTTATATTGGAGTACAGTTGGTTTATAATGTTCTTTTAGTTATAGCAAAGTGATTCAGTTATACATATATCCATTCTTTTTCAGATTCTTTTCCCATATAAGTTATTACAAAACTTATATGGGAGTAGAATTCCCTGTGCTATACATTAGGTCCTTGTTGATTACCTATTTTATATATAGTAGTGTGCATAGGTTAATCCCAAACTCCTAATTTATCCCTCTCCCAGCTTTCCCCTTGGGTAACCATAAGTTTGTTTTCAAAGTCTGTTTCTGTTTTGTAAATAAGTTATTTGTATCATTGTTTTAGATTCCACATATAAGTGATATCATATGATGTTTGTTTTTGTCTGACTTCACTTAGTATGATAATCTCTAGGTCCATCCATGTTGCTGAAAATGGCATTATTTCATTATTTTCTATGTATAAGCAGAATATAGTTTATAAGATGAAATATCTACATTAGAGACATAAACTAACTTATGTATTATATATTTATAAATATAATACTGTTTTTTTAATAGATCCTATGTCATAAAAATATGACAGTCATAAAAAGCTGGGTTTGGGGTGAGGTAGAAAACTAATTGTCACTTGCTAATTAGATGTGGTAGTCAAAGAAGTTATCAGACAATTCCTCTGAATTTTGGGGATTTTGGATGAAAATATTATCCTTCCTCATTGTAGGAATCAAGAAACAAGATGATATAGGAGACATGGAAATTTGTATATTATATATATTTTTGTCAGATATCTGTAATCTTTCCACATATCAACTTCACCATAATGTTAAATTCCCCCCTTTTCTTATATGTATTTTAAAAGTAGCACTGGGAATGTTTCCAATAGAAAATATGGTAATATTCTTGACATCATGTGGTCTGGTTGAATTAGTTCTTAAATCATTTAAGTAAAAGTTACATATGCAACTAAGTCTTCAATCTGAGGAAACTTTGTAAATTTTCTTCAGATGCTCTTTTACAGAAGATAGTGACTATAATGAACGTGGTTAGAAATATCCATGCAGCTATGAGATTTTCTTTAGCCAATTAATCTGGCTGCATAATAGAATGACAGTTAATCCTTTTAAATCTTTTAAAGCACTAATGAAAAGACACAGTATATTTCCAGCTCTGTACCAATGCTGATTAGTCCTATTGTTCAAAACCTTTAGATGGCCATCATCAAAAAATTTACAAACAATAAATGCTGGAGAGGGTATGGAGAAAAGGGAATGCTCTTGCTCTATTGGTGGTAATGTAAATTGATACAGCCACTATGGAGAACAGTATGGAAGTTCCTCAAAAACCTAAAAATAGAACTACCATACGACCCAGCAATCCCACTACTGGGCATATGCCCTGAGAAAACCATAATTCAAAAAGATACATGTACCACAATGTTCATTGCAGCACTATTTACAATTGCCAGGACATGGAATCAACCTAAATGTCCATCAACAGATGAATGGATAAAGAAGATGTGGCACATATATACAATGGAATAGTACTCAGCCATAAAAGGGAATGTAATTGAGTTATTTGTAATAAGGTGGATGGACCTAGTCTGTCATACAGACTGAAGTAATTCAGAAAGAGAAAAACAAATACCGTATGCTAACGCACATATATGGAATCTAAAAAAATGGTACTGATGAACCTAGTGGCAGGGCAGGAATAAAGACTCAGATGTGGAGAATGGACTTGAGGATGTGGGGAGGGAAGGGGAAGCTAAGACAAAGTGAGAGAGTAGCACTGACATATATACACTACCAAGTGTAAAATGGATGGCTAGTGGGAAGCAGCCGCATAGCACAGGGAAATCAGCTCAATGATTTGTGACGAACTAGAGGAGTGGGATAGGGAGGATGGGAGGGAGGCTCAAGAGGGAGGGGATATGGGGATATATGTATACATATAGCTGATTCACTTTGTTGTACAGCAGAAACTAACATACCATTGTAAAGCAATTATACACCAATAAAGATGGTAAAAAAATAAAACCTTTAGATGACTCCAATATATAAAAATGAGTAAAAGTACTCTTTTGTGAGCTCTGTATTCTTTGAGCCAGGCAAGATGAAGAACTACAGTCCAGAAATGTGATATCCTGAATATTTGATCCTGTATTGGGGGGGGTCTTTGGGGAAAACTATGTTTGCTTTTGATTGGATAATCTGGACACAGCAAATTCTCAGCAAAAGAGAGATAAAGTAAGTAGAGCAGAAAGTGGAAAGGGTAAAGTGGAAGAATTACTTAAAATCAAATAAGATCAGGATAATAATTACATTGTTTTCATTTAAATATAACCCTTATTCTATTATGAGAAATTATCAGACTGAGTGTAGGAGGTGAATCCATGTTTATACAGATGTGAAACTGGTGTCAGGGCTCATTATTCCATCGTGACTCAGTTAAATCATGCTTGCAAAGGAGAGTGATTTGTATATTTGTGAACAGGTGGCAGCTTCATTGTACTCAGAGACCAATTATGTAAAGCAGCATGAAAATGGCCAGGGTGCCAATGCTGGCACACAGAGAGAGACACACACACACAGAATCAGAGAGAGAGAGAGAGAGAGAGAGAGGAGAAAATTTGCGAAATATTACAAAAGCAATAGGGATTCAAGTTTTTAACAAGGAAGTTTTTTGTTTTGTTTTGTTTTGTTTTTAAATATCCAGTGAAATAACTCCCTGCATAAGTGTCTATCATGTGAAATCCATCTGAGTACCTCGTAGTGAATCTATTAGTGCATGTAGTAGGAATGAAACTCACCTCTATTATATATCAATGGTATTTTGCTTTAGGATATGCTGGATAGGCAGACTCAATGTTAAAAATTGAAAAATACCGATGGATGAGCTTGCAACCCCAAGAGATCTGGCTGCAGATACCATCCTTTCGGGTTAAAACATTACCTATCAAAGCTACTATAAACATGCAAATGTATCTGTTCAGTACAGATTTGTTTATTGAATTAGCTAGTTATCTCCTGGAAATGTAGAGAGAAGATCTTTAGAGAAATGGGGGACAAATCTGGTTAATTTTGAAAAGGGTGAAGTAATCAGTAGAGTTGCTGGGAGACTGAAAGTTTCTAGGAACCAGGGATAGCATGAATGAACAGGACTCTGAGAGAGTAAAGTGTCTGCAGGAGGAAATAGAAGCCAACTGTTTTGCAGAGTTACCAGTGACTGCGTCTGCCAACAATTTTAAAAATGCTTTTCTGCAGTACTTCTGGGTAAAGGTCTTCTATACTAAAGTTTGCAAGTTTGGGCAGGGGATTAACTCATTTTACAGCTTAATGACAATTCTCACAAGCCCAAAGATGAGTTGAGCTTATTCCTTTAGCCTGGAAATGACTTAGATGATGGTAAACAAGTTAGAAATATAAAGGTGTTTAGATAATTGAGACTTGACCATATTTTTTGATTTTCACATGGCAAATCTTGTCTTCAGGAAATGAAAATATTAACAATAATCAAAACGCTGTATTGTTTGTGAGTATTGGGGAAATAATGAATTCTGTTTGTTTCAAAATAAGTATTTTTTCAATAATTATTTGGGATTCAACTCCTGTGCTAAATATATTGATTTAGTAGAATAAGCGTCACTAGATTTTGACCAACCAGACACAAGTAAGTGGGATATTTAAAATGTATTGGGAATCACTCTGATTGAGCTCATGTTGACTTTACAACGATACAGTATGTAATAATGAATAACTTAGGTTTGAGGAAAATTGAGTTTCTGAAGAAGATTTTCTTGTGAAATGTTTTCAGGTCTCTCAGACGACATGCAGTTTCTTTTGTCATTTGGGAATGTGAGCTGAGCATGGAAATAAACATCCAGCTGCACCTATCTAAACACATAATTATTCCACCTAAGAGGTCTTCAGTGTAATCAGTACAATCAGCATTAATGAATTGTTTTGGGGTTGTAGCTGATGTTGACTCTCTCGTTAATGTCTTACGTGAATTTAAGCTTAGGCTAATAAGCAACTAGTAAAAGTTCTGTTACCATACAGATGTTTACACATAATTTAGCTTATAGCCTACAGTCAGGTTCAATGTTTCTTTCTGAATGAATCAAAATTTCTATCTATAGTTTGCTTAATTTAGATCAATTTTTGTAACTTCTGTTGTTTTAAATTTGTGTTTGCTTTTCCAAGGTGCTTACCACAGTCTCCTGATTTGGCTATTTCTATGTAATTTGGGATAAATCCCCAAGACCTATTAGAGGTATAGGAGAAGAAATCTACAGAATTGAGAATTTTTGTGGGAATAAAATGTTTCTCAGTTTTTAGAAATTTGATTAGTCAGATACGAATTATTAAAATAGCCCTTTTGATCTGTCTCCAGTGTGAGTTGGAGAGGAAAGGAAGCTGCAAACCTTGGGGGTTTTCAACACTTCTTAATTCAGTATTATTTGTGACTTTATTAGTATGCTACCTACCTTTTTAGCTAGATTTAAATAAAATTAGGTTATTCTGATTCCTCTGGCAGCACTTAATCATCCCATCATTGATAGTCTAGACAATTTGCCTTCAATTTTTTCAAGGCTCTTCATCTTTTCATTAAGTTCCATTTTAAATAACTAACTTTTAGTTGCATTATATTTGTCTGTCTCCAGTCTACTAGTTTGTTAATATGTGAGTCACTCATTTGAATTCTATTCACAATAGAAAACTATTCTAAATGTGAAAAAGCCTAGTAACAAATACATGTTAGAGATATTTTGTGTCTATAACATCAGAGCAAAAGTCTCATACTCCTGTATAATATTTTTTAAAGTAAAATGATCACAAATATTAAAATATTTTCCAAAGTATTTTGTTTCTGTTAACTGCTAACTTTTCTTCTGCAGATACCTTATGTGTGGGAATGAGCATAGTACACAAAGGGAAAAGGGGAGGAAATCTTTTAGGTACAACTATCCTTCCTGAATCTGTTTATCTGACCCACTGAATTGTTTTAGTGTCTCATATAGTGTATTCAAGGCCCCTGTACAGCTCAGCTCAGGTTTCTAGTTGGAGTCTGTGATAGGCATAACTGTTTAGATTTAACAATTTTTTTGGTCAATACAGAGAATGGTAACAGGCATGAAAGACTTTGCTTAGTTTTTCACATACATTCACAACTGGATGGGGCAATATATCATATGTTAATGTTTGTAATCTCCTCAAATAAAATTTACACACACACAAGTGACATTTTCCTACAATTCCCTAAATAAGAAGGATTTCTTTCCTAATATCATGATTCATTTTCCCTATAAGAATTACATACTTGCATGTGAACCTGTGAGAGGTTTTGTTACTTATTTCACAAGAATGGAATATAAAAATACATAACTACAGGATTTTATATCAAGATAAAAGAACAATTTCTGCATTGGAAAAAACAGCAAATTGAAGGATCCCAGTTATCAAACAACACAGAATCTAATCAGCCATGAAATAAACATATTGATGTCTACAAAGTCAATAACTGAATCTATCCAGAAAGCATGTAATATTTAAAATAACATTCTAGATGGCACCCAGGATCTTTCAGAACACCATGACTTCATAAAGATATGGACTAAAGCTCACTGTCCTACTCAGTCTCACCTGTAAGCTATCTTTTGAGCAGAAAGGCTACCTGAGTTCCATCATCAGCTCACTTTTAATTATTCATATCTGCAGATATGGGACATATTCCCAATGTCCTGATTTCTACAATTTATTTTTAGCCTCCTCTCCAACTTTCCATTTTTCTTTTCAAAACAACAAAAACAACTAGTATTGTGATATGTAAATATGTGTATGTGTGTCTATACACCACCCCTCAACACATGCACAGTGTTCCAAGATGCTTCCACTCAGAGTTTTTTTGTGTATATATTTCTTGCCCATTTTTTTCAATAAGTGTCTAAAACTCTCATGAAAACAAAATCTGATTACAACTTACTATTTACTGCACACTGGAGAGCCATTTCATATGAAACCCACTTTCAGTTCCTTTAAATGAGAAAATTCCTTTACTCAGTCTGGAGAGGATGTACTCTCATGGAAGGCAGCCAGCTGATTGTGCCAGAGAATTCTATCTCCACAGGCACTGGAAATTTCTCACATAGTGGTACTAGTATCCCTGGTGAGGACAATGATGACTTGGCTTTAAAAATTTTATCAATGATCAGTCAGATTTGGAATATATCGAGCTGTTTACAAATTGTTCTACTAATATATCTTCCATGAATATAATTAGGAGGGAAGTTACGCAGGTTAATAGAAGATTCCAGGATTTCCCTGTTCTCTTTGTTTGGTGTTTACCTCCATATTTATTTTTCTTTAGTTGCTCTGACACCTGCTTAGATTTCTTTTAAAGTTTATTTTGAAATTCTCAGTTTAAAAATATTAGATTGTTAGATTTGCTTCTGATTCACATTTTTCACTTTTCTATGTCAAATTATACTTTGCTATATTTATGAATTTTTTTTCTATTTCATTATCAACCTAGGATTCATCCCCATACAGTCTCCTGTCATTTAAGATGATTACACTCCTTATTTCCAAATTCTGCCACTTTTCTTGTCCAAATAACTATGTTTTCTCTTAAACTGCTCATGAAATAATCACTCATCCTTTATTATCACATTAATAACAACAATCTATATTTCTGGAATACTTAATAGATGTAATGCTAAATGCTTTGGAATTAGTTTACTAGACCTTAGTAACAACCTTCTCATGTGGGTACCATTTTAAAGATGAGAAAATTGAGGCACCGAGAGTTAAGTAATCCACTCCACATTTTCAGTTGCTTTCCAGTTCACCTATCCATTGACTAGATTAATACCAAAACTTTCTTTTAAACAGTGATTCTTAACCTCTGCAGCCTTCTGAAGCTCCTTTTCCTTTGCTGGCTCCCCTCTACCTTTTTCTTGCACTGACTTTTCCTGACATGATTCTTTATTTGGGCTTGATTCTTTCCCAATATTTCCATTTAAATTGTGAGATCTTTTTCACCTCATAAATCCCTAAGTGTTACCTGAGAGCCAGGAGGAAATCTGGGAGTACACAAGGCCCTCTTTACAGGTACGCTCTTAGAGGCAGGATAACTGGGAGTTGGGAGTCATAATGAGCATTTTTGTCAGTAGAGGGCAGGAAAGCATACTCCCTCAGTCATGTAGATTAGTGTTGATTATAACTGCCTGGAGTTCTCGCTGGGATACAAGGCAAAAATAATAACTTGATATTTGATTTATCTGCTTGGCAAACCAGAGGTTTATTCCACTGAAAATGTTTGTTATATATGAGCGTTCTCTGTTTGGTGAAGGATTTTTGGGAATGGGGTGAAGAGAAGGGAGGTAAATTCATTTAGTTGTCTTTCTCCTCCTCCAAACCTGGTGTGAAATTCCATTTGGCATACTTTCTAAAATTTGGCCAGAGTAGTACATACAATGATACACAGTGTATGCAGGAAGCAACATTCAACAGAGTACATTTGGCTACCACCCATACTTATACGAAAGAGGAAATGGGCCATTATCCCACTCTCTACTTGCTGAACTTTGGCTACCACTGCTTTGAGGACAATATTTATCTTCATCTCACTTCATTCAAACTACTGTATTGTTTTCAAAGCACAGTATGAGGCAACAGGAACAAAACCCAAGCAAAACAAAATCTTACCTACCACAGCCAGACAGCTAATAAGTAAGAGAAAATACTTTACCAAATTGGGTATACTAAACGTTAGTGGTATTTGGATGTAAGGTAGTTTATAAGGTAGGAGTGGATAAATCACCAAGATTTACTCTCTTGAGGGCATTTAAAGTTCTTGAAATCATAGAATTTATAAGTGGAAAGGTCATTAGGTGTTGTTTAATTCATAGACAATTTACCAGTTTTACAAAAATGCTCAGAATACAGACATAAAAAATTTTAGAATCAAAGGGAATAAACTCATTGCCCAGTGTGAGATAGCTAGTAAGAGACAGAACCAAGAGCTGGATTAGGATCTCTGGATTCTCTGCCTAATATTCCTCACATATATTACACGCTTCTATATTGTTCTTCATGGTACCTGAACCTGATGTGAAGACTGAGTAGCTATGGGTTTGATTATAGTCAGCTGATTCTTACCCACATTTAACATATTCTACTTGTAAATTTTCTACCACAAAATTGAAATCTTGTGCTGTTTTCTCTATGATAAAGCACACATCATTCTACCTCCAACTTCATTTTACCAATATTACTTCATTATAGCTAAATGCTATAATTATTATACTGTTTCAAAAGAAGTACAGAGGGATTATTTCTGTCTGGAGGAAACTGGGGAAGCTCTCACAGAGGACCTTTAGCTCAGGATTCAAGAAGTGAAGAAGTTAACTAGAATAGGAAAGAGGGAAGCATGAACTGAGTCAATAGTCTGCATACTCAGCACCTAGGACAATGGCTGGTCCATTGTAGGTGTTAAATGGGAAAAGGCAGGGGTATAAAAACAACGCACTGGAGGCAATGAGAGAGAAAGGGAAAGGAGAGATAGAGATAGAGAAATAGACATAGATGAGAGAGGGAAAGTGGAGAGATGGGGGAAGAAGAGAGAGAAGGAGGAAAGAAGAAGGAGGATGAGGAAGAGGGGAGAGGGAGGAGGAAGAAAAGGAGAGAGAAAGCACAGGATAGAGAAGAAAGAGAAAAATCCAGAATACTGCAACAGAAGAAAAAAGCAGCTATTTAAATCATTGGTGACAGAGTCACTCTTAGTGAGAAAATTGTTTTGTTAGTATATTTGTGTATTATGAAACATTTAATAGGTTATTTAAGAGTGACATGATAGACACTTTGAGGTTAGATTCTGGAAGAAGCTGGCATAACAGTATATTAAAAGTAGTTGTAATTGATTGCATTATAAAAAGAGAAAAAACACAAAAAGTATAAGCCAAAAAATAACAACTTTAGAGGAATCTGATTTTTAATTTATACAATGAAGTCAGTGGCAGAAATAAGCAATTACCAAAAATAGTATTGCAGTGATATTTCAGTTCTGCTTATTAATCTAACAATATTATATAATGCAATAACACTCTCATCAAATTAACATTATTTAAATGTCCATTTAGCCAAAAATATTGAATCATTCATTTTCAGTCAGAAATTTAGCTCACATCTAGCATTAGAATGCAGAAAACCTTATTCATATACGTAACGCTTATTCAGTTGGGTCATAACTCTAACATGTCACTTCATGGTGATATGTTGCTGTAGACAGCAAACAGCTGTTTCTATGGTTTTGTACAATATGACATGGTGCAGAGAACTTCTGTAATCCATCAGGTGGATTCTCATAGAAACTCTTTGAATTCAAAACAGTGTGACACTGTACAAACAACTTAACCTTCTCTATAATAAGCCTTAGATTACTTAGATATAAAGTAGAAATTATAATACTTATAGCTTTCTTTTTTTAACATCTTTATTGGAGTATAATTGCTTTATGACGGTGTGTTAGTTTCTGCTTTATAACAAAGTGAATCAGTTACACATATACATATATCCCCATATCTCCTCCTTCTTGTATAGCTTTCTTTTCTGAGGATTAGATAAAGTAAGATATGGGAAGCATGCACCACAATGCCTGATATACATAGGATGTACTCAAGTATAAGTTCTCTTTCTACTTGCCTGTCTAATCTAAACACTGATATTTACTTTTTATCCCTCAGGGAGAAAAACATAATTCAAAAGACAGGAAGTTGAGTTAACTAGTAAATTTGAGATAGAGAAATATACCTTAATTTTTAAGGTAGTTTAATTTTTTTCTAGTACTACTAGAAAATCAATGCTAATATCCAGCTAATTTTGTGCTGAAGAAATACTTAGATTATTTCTCCAGACAATTCTGAAATCCATGGACACTAATCCAGCTTTCTTTGTGAATAAGAAATCTTGCCCCTGAATAATGCACCTAGTCTGTATAAGCGCTGGAAGGAGAGCAAGGACAAACCTAAAAAAGGCAAAGTGCCCAATTTCGCCTCTCTTTCTAAGTAAAATAGATTCTAGACCCACAGGTCTCTACTAAATTGTGATCATGAGGCACTAAAAGGAGATTCAGATCCTATTTACATAATTTCCTTTTTAAAGGACATTTTACAAAATTTTGTCTCCTCTCTATCCCTACCCCCCAAAGAACAACAAAAGGAGAAGAGAAACATTCAGCCAGTGTTTTCCTGAGACTTACTCTACTCTGACAATTAATTCAGCTCAGCAATTGGTTAAAGCCATGCGAGTTGAAGTGCTGAGTACTCTTCCATCACTGCCTTTATGGAGGGTGACAGTTTAGCTGTCCTGCACTGTTAGTATTCTAAACTCAGTTGTCTTCAGGACAGAAAGAGGGTGTCAGATTTCTCACTACAGCAGACAAATAATGCTGTATATTTTATGGACCTCCTTGTAGAGTTTCTGGTTAATTACCATTCTGAGAAAAACTAAACCCATAATATCATGTATGTCCTTAGGATCAAAATTCCTTGTAAAATTCAGATGTCTCTATTTATTTGTGTAAAATTTATAATTAAAAATCAATTATGGGGCTTCCCTGGTGATGCAGTGGTTGAGGGTCCGCCTGCCGGTGCAGGGGACAAGGGTTCGTGCCCCGGTCCGGGAAGATCCCACATGCCGCGGAGCGGCTGGGCCCGTGAGCCATGGCCGCTAAGCCTGCGCGTCTGGAGCCTGTGCTCCGCAAGGGGAGAGGCCACGACAGTGAGGGGCCTGCGTACCGCAAAAAAAAAAAAAAAAAAAAAAACCAATTATGGTAACAATATTCATATTAAATATGCTATTAAACTAACAACACTTTTTTGCCCTTTGTATTTTTTCAAGTGTGGTGTGTAGTGAGTAAAATGATTTTTTTAAAGAAAGAAAATGCTTTGGTTTAGGCTCATTAAACTTCATTTTAACAAACCGAACAATATCCCCTCCCTCTTGCATCTCCCTCCTACCCTCCCTATCCCACCCCTCTAGGTGGTCACATATATGAATGCATATAGCTGATTCACTTTGTTATACAGTAGAAACTAACACAACATTGTAAAGCAATTATACACCAATAAAGATGTTTAAATAAATAAATAAATAAATAAAAGAGACATGATACATTTGCATCCTCTGATTAACTCAGGTTATTTTCTCAAAGGCTGACCATGTAAATAATTCAAATTCATTCATCACTGTACAATAGATTTAATAAACATAATAAACACTTTGAAGAAAAAAATACAAAGGCAGAAAAATCAGTATATTAAGAATGAAAGTTATTATTGAGCCAATAGAAAGAACTTACAACGCATCTTTTGAATCATGGTTTGATATATCATAATAGTCTCAGAACTACTTAGATACACAAGCATAACCTCTTCCACATCTGATGTACCATCTGCCCCATTGTGAATGAGGGCCAAACACCTTCTCAGAATCAAACAATTCACAGCCTCTATCCCACTGTTTCTTACAGAAGCAACATCCTCTATATGGGCAAATTCCACTCCTGGGTAACATGATGTCTGTTCCACTAACAGAATGCCTGCTATCCTCCAGGACATTCTGTATCCTCTGTATCCCCTTACCTGTGTTGTCCTGGATTACACAATGCTAGGAGCAGTAGGAAAGCATGGGCACCATTTTTTTTCCCTAGTTCAAAATAAAAATCAAAATATTCTTCTTTGTAAACATAAATTATAATTAATTTCTGGTTTAGTATTAATAGTATTTCCACCCTTATATCCTGCCCTGCTCCTGCCCTTGAGTGCCAGAGAATCACTTCAACCTCAAGTTCTCTTCTACTTAGAACATCCTGTACTTTTTTGTTTACCCCATTGTGTTCCCTTTCTATATACCGTCTAGCCTCCCATTCTTACATTTTTAAAATTTACAGTGGATTACAGCTAATCAAAATAGAAGGATTCATTTGTATTAGACACTAATTTATTTGTATTATACAAATATTGCTTAAGTAATGATTTCCTTCATACATGGACAGTTTCAGAAACTTTCTCAATTAAATTCAAACAATTGTCTAAATGTCAGGTTTTTGCTTCTGCGCATCCTTTTTTTTTTTTTTTAATGTGAAAGACAACATCACTTATGTTTGGCCCTATGAATAAATGCATATTTGACCCTGTACTCTAATTAATGGATTTCATTTTCCTACCAGGTTTCTATTGGCACCCCAGGGTGGATCAGAGCCAAATTTCTGAGCTTGGTTGCTCGTTGAGTAGCCTAAACACACAGACACACAGACACACACAGACACACACACAGACACACACAGGCATGCACACTCGCACATTCACTCACTCACGCAGCAAATGGCATCAGCAAATGGGGGTTTAAGGTGCTCCTTCTGGAGCAGGTTCATTGCAAATGGAAATTTCTCCTTCCTCCTCTTCAAATCCTTCCTTTTAAATTATATTTAAGTATAAAAACTTGCTTAATTTCTCTTGAGCTTTCATGCCTGATCATAGGAGATACTGACAACTCCCAGTATATCTTATCTTCCTTACCCAGATACTTTTTAAAAAATAATTTTGAACTGTAGATTAATTTAAAACCTTCTTACAACAAGAAGAATATGCAGTATAGGGTGATGGTAATGAGTGCAGTCTCTGGGATGGACAAGACTGGATGATGACTCAACCATTTAGAGCTATATGACTAGACTATTACTTAATCCTTGTAAACCTCAGTTTTCATATCTAGAAAACGGGAACATTTTAGTATCTACCTAATGGTGCTGTCATATAGATTAACTGAGATTTAGCATTAGTGTCCAAGCACTCAGTAAATGGTAACTATTATTATTGAAATTATTGGGGTACTCTCCATCATGAAGATGTGGGCTATAATTAATTTTGATCCGTTTTAACCTGGCTAAAAGTGATCAACATTCTCATCTGATTGGGAGATATTTTAACTTTCAGGATCTCTGAAATATTTATCGCAGTGAACGTAAATTCTATATCCAGGTTTTAGAGCAGATGGGAGCACAGCTCAATCTCTCTCCAACAGACACCATAGCCTCTAATTCCTTTTTTTTTTTCTTTTTTAAGTTTGAAAAAGACTATGTGCTGTCCAAGGATAAATAATATTTAAATTTTCTGTCATTTCTTCTCAAGTGCACAAGGAACATTCTCCAGGCTAGATCAAATCGTGGGTCACAAATCAAGCCACGGTAAATTTAAGAAAATTGAAATCATATCAAACATCTTTTCTGAGCATAACACTATGAGGTTAGAAATCCATTACAGGAAAAAAAAACTGTAAAAAATACACAAACACATGGAAGCTAAACAAGCTACTAAATAACGAAGAGATCACTGAGGGATTCAAAAAGGAAATTAAAAAATACATACAAACAAATGACAATGAAAACACAATGACCTCAAACCTATGGATGCAGCAAAAGCAGTCCTAAGAGGGAATTTTATACCAATTAAATCCTACCTCTAGAAACAAGAAAAATCTCAAATAAACAACCTAACCTTACACCTAAATTAACTAGAGAAAGAAGAACAAACAAAACCCAAAGTTAGTAGAGGGAAAGAAATCAGAGCAGAAATAAATGAAATAGAAATGAAGATAACAATAGCAAAAATCAATGAAACTAAAAGCTGGTTCTTTGAGAAGATGAACAAAACTGATAAACCTTTAGCCAGACTCATCAAAAAAAAAAAAGGGAGAGGATTCAAATCAGTAAAATTAGAAATGAAAAAGGAGAAATCACAACTGACACCGCAGAAATAAAAAGGATCATAAGAGACTACTACAAGCAACAATATGCCAGTAAAATGGACAACCTGGAAGAAATGGACAAATTCTTAGAAAGGTACAACCTTCCAAGACTGAACCAGGAAGAAATAGAACATTTAAACAGACCAATCACAAGTAATGAAATTGAAACTGTGATTAAACATCTTCCAACAAACAGAAATCCAGGACTAGATGGTGTCACAGGTGAATTCTATCAAACATAGAGAGAAGAGTTAACACCTATTCTTCTTCTCAAACTCTTCCAAAAATTTGCAGAGGAAGGAATACTCCCAAACTCATTCTACAAGGCCACAATCACCCTGATACCAAAACCAGACAGAGATACTACAAAAAAGAAAATTACAGACCAATATCACTGATGAACATAGATGCAAAAATCCTCAACAAAATACTAGCAAACAGAATCCAACAACACATTAAAAGAATCGTACACTATGATCGAGTGGGATTTATACCAGGGAAGCAAGGATTCTTCAATATACACAAATTAATATGATACACAATATTAACAAATTAAATAGTAAAAACTATTTGATCATCTCAATAGATAAAGGAAAAGCTTTTGACAAAATTCAACATCCATTTATGATAAAAACTCTCCAGAAAGTGGGCATAGAGTGAACCTACATCAACATAATAAAGGCCATATACAACAAACCCACAGTGAACATCATTCTCAATGGTGAAAAACTGAAAGCATTTTCTCTAAGATCAGGAGCAAGACAAGGATGTCCACTCTCGTCACTATTATTCAACATAGCTTTGGAAGTCCTAGCCATGGCAATCAGAGAAGAAAAAGAAATAAAAGGAATCCAAATTAGAAAAAAAGAAGTAAAACTGTCACTGTTTGCAGATGACATGATACTATACATAGAGAATCCTAAAGATATCATCAGAAAACTACTGAGGCTAATCAATGAATTTGATAAAGTTGCAGGATACAAAATTAATGCACAGAAATCTCTTGCATTCCTATACACTAACAATGAAAGATCAGAAAGAGAATTAAGGAAACAATCCCATTCACCATTGCAACAAAAAGAATAAAATACCTAGGAATAAGCCTACCTCAGGAGGTAAAAGACCTGTAAGAAAACTATAAGACACTGACAAAAGAAATCAAAGATGACACAAACAGATGGGGAGATATACCATGTTCTTGGATTGGAAGAATCAATATTGTGAAAATGACTATACTACCCAAAGCAATCTGCAGATTCAATGCAATCCCTATCAAATTACCAGTGACATTTTTTACAGAAATAGATCAAAAAATTTCACAATTTGTATGGAGACACAAAAGACCCTGAATAGCAAAAGCAGTCTTGAGGGAAAAAAAGCAGAGCTGGAGGAATTAGACTCCCTGGCTTCAGACTATACTACAAAGCAATCAAGACAATATGGTACTGGCACAAAAACAGAAATACAGATAAATGGAACAAGGTGGAAAGCCCAGTTATAAACCCATGCACCTATGGTCAACTAATCAATGACAAAGGAGGCAAGGATATACAATGGAAAAAATACAGTCTCTTCAATAAGTGGTTCTGGGAAAACTGGAAAGCTACATGTAAAAGAATGAAATTAGAACACTCTCTAATACCATACACAAAAATAAACTCAAAATGGATTAAAGACCTAAATGTAAGACCAGACACTATAAAACTGTTAGAGGAAAACATAGGAAGAACTCTTTGACACAAATCACAGCAAGATCTTTTTTTATCCGTCTCCTAGAGTAATGGAAATAAAAACAAAAATAAACAAATGGGACCTAATGAAACTTAAAAGCTTTTGCACAGCAAGGGAAATTACAAACAAGATGAAAGGACAACCCTCAGAATGGGAGAAAATATTTGCAAACAAATCAACAAAATATTAATCTCCAAAATATATAAATAGCTCATGCAGCTCAATATTAAAAAGACAAACAACCCAACTAAAAAAATGGGCAGACCTAAATAAACTTTTCTTCAAAGAAGACATACAGATGGCCAAGAGGCACGTGAAAAGATGATCAACACTGCTAATTATTAGAGAAATGCAACTCAAAACTACAATGCAGTACCACATCACACCAGTCAGAATGGCCATCATTAAAAAGTTTACAAATAAAAAACTCTGGAGAGGGTGTGGAGAAAAGGGAACCCTCCACACTGTTGGTGGGAATGTAAGTTGGTGCAGCCACTCTGAAAAACATTATGGAGGTTCCTCAGAAAACTAAAAATAGAATTACCATATGACCCAGCAATCCCACTACTGGGCACATATCCAGAGAAAACCATAATTCAAAAAGACCCACGCACCCCAATGTTCACTGCAGCACTATTTACAATAGCCAGGTCATGGAAGCAACCTAAATGCCCATCGTCAGAGGAATGGATAAAGAAGATGTGGTACATATATACAATGGAATAGTACTCAGTCATAAAAAGAAACAATTGGGTCATTTGTAGAGACGTGGATGGATCTGGAGACTGTCATACAGAGTGAAGTAAGTCAGAAAGGGAAAAACAAATATCGTATATTAACGCATATATGTGGAATCTGGAAAAATGGTATGAACCGGTTTGCAGGGCAGAAATACAGACACAGATGTAGAGAACAATTGTATGGACACCAAGCGGGGAAAGTCGGCGGGGGGGGGGTGGTGAATTGGGAGATTAGGATTGACATGTATACACTAATATGTATAAAATAGATAACTAATAAGAACCTGCTGTATAAAAAAATAAAATTCAAGAATTCTAAAAAAATAAATATTCATTTTGTTTAGAATTTTTTTAATTAAATAAATAAATAAGAACTCAATACTTTCAATTTGGAAGGAAATGGCTTGCACTGAAAAAAAGGAAAGAACCTGTTATTGATTAATAAAATATACCCTTCTTGAATTACTGCTCTTACGACTTAATATTTTTATTCTAATAAAAGAGATATTTAAACAATGTATTTTTTCCTTAAGTAAAAAGACAATAAGACCTAGAGGTACTTGTCAAATCATAATGCAAAATAACAATTCATATCGCTAATCTAGGTCAGACTGATAACCTTTAATAAAACAGTAATGTTTCAAAACCATGGGTTTAAAGAAGTGACATTTAACTTTGATAAAGCTTGACATTTTGCAATAGACACTAAGATTAAAAAATAGTTTTAAATCAATTACCTTTCTTTCTAATAGCATCAGGAAATTGTATTCTGTGGTGTCACCTCCATTTGGGCTTTAGGTCTCCAATCACATTTAAAAAAAAACAAAACTGTTTTCCTGTTGCAATACTGATCAGTCCTCAGCAATATTAGGTGAAGTCCAACTTTAAAAAAAAAAAGTTTATGGGGGTGGAGGTGGGAAGGGTGGACATAACTGATATATAAGATTTTTCAAGTGACACCTCTCATTTGTCTTTTATCATGCCTTTCCTAGGTCTCCTTCTTGAACAGTTTGTTATCACCAGCCATGTTCACAGGATAAACTCAGTATTTTCAAGTAATCTGGATCCAAATATGCCCTAGGCTTTTATCTCCAGGGCCAAATTCCGGTTTAAATCATTTGTACATCTTGACTACTTGAGAAAAAAAATCAATATGCCTTGTAAAACATTTTTAAAACGTATGTACATTCATTTGGATCATGTTTTGTTTATTAGATTTTCCTGGACTAAAATGAAACCGTTGATCTCAGCACAAAAATATCCACTTGAAAACTCTAGAGGAGCACAGGGAAGTTACTGAAAATTGACTGAAGAATAACTGGCTGTCTTATCTATATCAACCACACAATTCTTCTTGACAAGTCTTCTTATTGCAACACACACACACATTTATACACATACTCACACAAGCACACATACACAAGCACATACACTTTCAAATCTACAGAAATGGCTAGTTTTGTGCATCCGTTTGTATGTTCTATGTTCTGTAGATCACAAAAACGTCTGCTTTCCTGTATGGAAAGAAAAGTTAGGCTTGCTATTATTCCTTAAATAGCCAATAAATTATATATAGGTTGTATATAGGTTAGACAAGAGAACAAAACAAGAAAGAGGGCTACTTGACATTCTTCTCTTAGCAATTCAACCAAACTCAGTGTGAGACGCCAGAGCCTGGAATCATATGGTATCATCATCAGTCATTGTTTATTGTGTGCCTACCAAATACATGGTATCATTATAAATTACTTTTCTCCAGGCTCCTTAGGATGACCCTCAAAAATTTAATAGGCAAATTAAAACATAAACAAAATAATATTCACTCAAAAAATATCAATTGGTGATGACTCTTTTGAGAAAAGTTTTGCCAGGAAAAGTTCAATTAATTTTGAATCAGAATCTCTTGTTTTCAAAAATCCCAAATGATTTTTTATCAATTTATAAATCTTCTCTATTTGCTCATACACAAATAAAAAAGTAACGGTTTTTGAAAATGTGTTTTTATCACGCCGAAACTCTCTCTCTGTCTCTCTCTGTCTCTCTCTGTCTCTCTGTCTCTCTCTAACCCTTTTTCTGTCTCTCTATATCCCTTTTTGTCTCTGTGTCCCTGTCTCTGTCTTTCTCTATACATACATGATGACTTACCCATTGTCTTTAACAAGGTCAGAAGCTCCTGACTTGAAATTTGCCAGTTTTGGAGCAAACATTAGTATCAGTTCTTCCAACAGATATTTAGTCAGTTTTCATTACCAGAAAACAATGTATTTCTACCATAATCTAAAAAATGTCATAAATTGTGAAGATGAATTGATATTTGCTATTAGATATTTGTATTAGTTAGATAGAAAGTTTTTCTTAGTGAGAACTTAGCCATACATGTGGAAGTTGAGTAGAGTAATTTGAAGAGGCCCCAACTTTCCAAAAGGGACTAAATGAAACTCAAAAACAGAGAGAAAACTAGCAACAATCTTGTTGAAGATTCTTGTTCTCTTCTTACATAGAAGAGAATAGATTTTTCTGTTTATTAAGTTAAGTTAAAACAAGATTTTTTCATATATTAAGCTCTTAAGTTATGACAAATTGTGAGACATCATTTTTTCAATATATAAATATGCATATAAATATTATTTTGATATACATATTAATATAACATGCACAAACAATTAATATAATACATGTTGGCATACACATTAATATAACCATGAGAAAAATTCCCACTTCTTTGACGTATCAGAGGGAGCTTTTTAATCTTTTTTTACCAGCATATTAAGAGCAAGGTGCTGTTCAATTTATTTGCAGCAAAGTAGTTTAATGCCAAAAAACCCATGGGATATATGCAGTAATGATTGCCTAATTGTCTAGAAAACTTAGGCTTAAAGCACATTGCTTAGGGGAGAATTCTGAAAATAGAGTTACCTTCTCAACTCCCAAGTCCATAGTATCTACTTCTGAGCTAAGCAGTGACTTGTTCTCAAGAGCTCCAGACAATCAGGAGGTGTCAGAGTCTCTGAGAGGCCCAGAGGAAGAAAAAAATAATGACATACTTTCTTCCTATGGGCTAGTGAGAGCCTGAGGCCCACTGTTGGGAGGTTCAGCACTCAGACCAGAAAAGGGTAGATCCTGGGAGAAGCCTCACCAGTGTGAATCTCAGTAATTCAAGATGAAGGCTGAATTCGTCTGATCCCAAGTGTGTCAGGACTCCCTGTTTCCCAAGGAGTCAGGATGGAGCTGCAAAGGAAGGCCAAATGTGTATGTGTTATTAAAATATTTTAAAAGAATAATAGTGACATTAATGATATTATCAAGATAGTTTAACTATATAGCTACTACTCAATAATCTCTTAGTGCCAGAATAATCGTCTTAATTGTTTTTGTACCTTATCTAATCAAATGTACATTTAGCCAGATCAGAGTTTGCTCTTTAATATTAGTATTCATTTTTATAATTCAGTTTAGAATTTTAAAATTTCATCAGAGTTTAAGAATAATGAAAGTGGAGCAGGCCCAATACTGGGCAATAATTTCAAAATAGGCTACACTTGAAAGATACCAGGTCATTTGTCTAATGCCATAACTTCTGGGACAAACAATGAAGGTAATGTCACAGACCATTCAGTGACATATTTTTGTTTGTTTGTTTGTTTTTTAAATTTCTCATTTATCGTCTTTGAACTTAGGGAAACTGAATCTCAACATTATTTTTTTAAGCTGTGAAATCTGGCAGGCTCATCTCCTCATTTCATCTCTAATTTTCATATATTCATATGGTCTCTAGTGTTTGACTTGATTACATTTGCCATGACTTGACAAAGAGTTGGTATTTTTACTATAATACAGTATTAATTATGAAGAATTTAATTTAGTTATGTTTCCATTTGAACTCTGAAAGCTCATGCAGGCCTGCAATTGATCCTTTTGTGTTGGATTAACATGGTGCCAGTCAAATGAAATGTTTTAATTTGGGGGTTTTCTTAAACTATATGAAAAATTATACATTGATTCTTTTTTTTTCTTATCTAAGGATATATTCCAGAAATATTGCTATATGTTACTTTAACATTTTAACTGGGTTAATTTCCTCTATCATAAGCTTTGTGTCCTCCAGTTTGTAAGGGAATTATTTTCCCTCTTAAATCATTCTTGCCCTGTGAGCTGCCATGGAGGTTAAGTTGGCAAGAGCCATTCCAGAGGTATGAATGTGGTTAAAAACTGGTTTTTCTTTCTTTCTCTTTCCCACATGCACACAACTACAACCTAAACACACACACCACACATCACACACACACACACACACAGAAAAACACTATTAATTTGCAGCAATCCAGGGGAATTCTAGGTTTAAGAGTCTTTGTTCTGCCCATAGGAAAATGAATTTTTGTTCATGACCTTTTGTGCCAGGACTACTGTGACTGCTAAAATGCACCATGATCACCTAAGAAGCATTGCCTCTCTGCCAGAGCTCAGTTAGCAAATTAGTATTATAAATATTACCAGCAATCTTATAATATCCAGCAGCAATAGAGATTTCATTTTTCTCTTCTATATTGCCAATAAAATGGTTTGTAATTGCATGTGCTCTATAAATTATTTTTTACTATCAACTTTGATTATCTCTAACCACAAGTTAAATAATTCAAGGTTAATTATAATGTCAAGTAACATGATATGTAAATATTAAAATAGTATTAATGTTTAAATATTCCTGACACAGAGGCTAATGTAAGTGAGCTATTTTTACTGTTCTTTCTGCCACTGTACTGTCTGAGGACTCTGGCCAGTATTTGAAAGCTCTTTCAACTCCAGCCTCCCTTAGATACTCTTTTATGACAAGGAAAAAGGAGGAAGCAGGATAACTTTGTGTTCTGTGTGATGAAGGATCAGAAACAACAGCATATAGATTTTTAGAAAGAATGATAACTTTTTAGAGAGAAAAGATAAAGATTATTAGCAACATTGACCTTGCAATCCAGTGTGACCATTCTTAAGACTAAATTGAAGAACTGAAGCAAATAACATGGTGACCCTCAAAACCACCTCATGTGACCATGATGAATATGTAGCAGTTGGGCTGAGGCCATGAGGGGTTTAGTTTTAATTATAACAGTAACATCAGGCTCACATAACAAACTCTAAGCAGTTTCTCCAATATTTTATCTTTTTTGTGTATACTAGGAGGGCTGTAAATATTGTATTTTTTGGCTTGCGTCATCGCTATAGTAAGCATAAAAATTATCACCTAAACTACAATACTTTTGAGACTGCCAGGGATACTACTACTCTTCTGGAACCACAGGCATAAACTAGGACTGACTGGGAGAAACAAGGAAACGAGAATGCATGGTCACCTAGGAATATATTTGTGGTGGAGAAGAGATCTTATCAAAGAATATGCACTAGTATGCACCTTTTGGAACCTCAGTAGTAGCTTCTAATGATTTTTCATGCAATCTAAAAATAAACCAGTTCATCTTGCGAAGTTTGGTCAGCAGTGAGATTTGTTGCCAGAGGAAAAAGTGAGAGAGTTTCACCTAAGTTTTAAACACAATGCTTTAAAAGTTGTGTTCAATAAGCAATGATGATATGGTCTAGTAAATATCAGAAATGAAGTCTCATGTATGAGTTGCAAATATGATATAAAACATTGTTGAAATATAAGTCTATAAATGGAATATTCCTAGGATGCAGTTTTTGTTCTAAGTACCTGTAGAATATTGTGGAAATTCTAATAAAAATACATGTATGGCTCATCAAACAGAAATTCCATTATGTTTCTGTTTTATGGAAGGGTGTTTATAATTAATGTCTAGTCTAGAGACTGGAGTAGTCATAGCTAGTAATACTGAGAAATTCTTTAGGTAAAAAGAAATTTGTATTGAAAATACTATCACAATACACATAAGTACAAAGGATTAGGCTAAATTTAGTTATTTCCTTCAACTGGCCACCTTAATTTTTAAGTCTGCTTTTATGTGAAATTGTGGCATTTGACTAAAATGTAAAATTTTCCAAAGTCAGCTTATTTGATCTAGGACAAATAGTAAATACATATATTTACTTTGAGTTTTAATTGAGTAAGTTGGCTTAAAAAGCTGAACAAGTGATATGTTGTGGCACAATTTGACTCTGTTTAGACATTCCAAGTGCAAAGTCAATCTGTAGGTTTCATGGATCAAAGAGGGAATGCTGAGATCACATCAAGGGCCTTGGTTTGTGGAACTGGTCCTGAGTGACTGGGTGTTGGTGGAACCTCTCTGAACCTCAATTTTCTCACCTATAAAAATTAAACAACTGGATTAGATTGTACTGTAGGTCTTTTCCAGCTCTGACATTTTGTATTTCTGTCCCAGAGATTCAAACCATCAAAACCATTTTGCTATCATTTGGCCAATAATCTTCCTCTTGACCTTGTAAGTATTTATGTATGAGAATGGCTTTCACTGAAATCCATAAAAAATTAACTGTTTTTAAATGAATAATGATAGGAAAATTTGGGGTTTGGATTTTTAACCTCTAAGAAGTATATCTTTCTAACAGCTTCCCTCTAAACATCTTCATGTTAGCAATAAGCTGCACATAGTGTCATTCTCTAGGTAGTGTGTTTCAGCTGCATTTTTATTTCACTTTTACATGAGAAAATAATCAAAGTTGATTCATAAGGATTCACTTTCTGGAGAGATATGGAGGAAATTTCTGATTTTTTTCCAGAGGTACATCTGCCAGCTGCAAGTAAGATTCCATATGTTGTGTGGAATTCAAAGAGAAACTGCTTTTGATTTTTTTTCACACACAAACTACCCTATTTCAGATGTTTTGAAGAATGCCTGCCTGAAAAGGAGCTGCAAAATGATTATAAAATTATTTTGGTATCATTTACTGGAGAAAAATGCACAGTATTTACTAACATATTATCATACCAGCATATGTAAAAAAGGAAGCTAGTAAAGTTGCTAGTTACTAGCATATCATTGAAAGCAACTGATTTTGGAATCTAAACTAATAAAACAAACACACATATATAACAAAACAGAAATCGTTCACAGATAGAGAACACACTAGTGGTTACCAGAGGGGAGAGGGGTGGGGGGAGGGGTGAAATAAGTAAAAGGGATTGAGGGGTACAAACTACTAGATATCAAATAAATAAATACAAGGATATATTGTAGAGCACAGTGAATATAGTCAATATTTTATAACTTTGTATGGAATATAATCTATAAAAATATTGAATCACTATGTTGTACACTTTAATATCATACTGTAAGTCAACTATACTTCAATAAAAATAATTAGGTTATTACAAGATATTACTTTGCTGTACACCTGAAACATTGTAAATCAATGTATAGTTAAATTTAAAAAAAGAATAAAAAATAAAATTGCAATGAATAAATACATAAATAAAGCATGCAAGCAAGAAAGCAACTGAGTGAACAGAAAGGTTCGTTATATCTCTTTCTTGCTTGAAATGATTTCCACACTCAACTGTTACACTTAGCTATTGCTTTCTAAGATCCTGATCTTTCTCTGTAACACTTTACAATTATTAATAGTCCATTAAAATTTACAATATACAATCATAATTATAAATGCACGTAATCTTGGTTTTGTGATGACAAACTTGAACATAATTCAAGTGATTTGTTCACTTGTAAGTGTTACACCCTCCTTAGTAATTCTAACAATGCACTAGAGAATGAGAGCCATGTAGGCACTAAATAAGTCCCTACTGACAGAGGCTATGCATAGCAGGACTGCTTGTGGGTGCAAGTTCAGTTATACAAAGCACTTATTAAACCAGATTCCACCACTGCAGGATCTTACTGAATTTTCTGAGGCTTGAATATAGTACGCATTAATAAAGTCTCTACTGAAGCATAGAGAGTGAGAAACTGCCCCAAGAATAGATACCCTCTTGGTGTGAACATATAAATCTCTCCTTTTAAAATTGGTGCTCTTTAGACTGAATTCTAATAACACAATAAAACAGCTGAACATAATTGGTTCAATTTATTTCCTGCTATACAATTTTATGTATCTTTTCTTTAGTTGTGGCTATTTTTATGATACTAATGGAAAGGACTTTGCCTGGTATAGCATCTTGTGCATCATATTCTAAAACCTTTTTTTCCTGGAACCTTAAGAACAATGAAATGTACACGATGATGCAGAGATGCCTACAATATGAATCACTGTAGAATGCTACATAAACTGTTCTCTCAACAAGTAATGAAATATCATCTCTAAGTATTCCAAATATAATCAGAATGTTGTAGCATATTTTTTCAAAGCATCTTTTTTTTTCTAAACTCAGAGAATGCTATGCAAAACCTTGAAAGTACTCATTCATGACTAAAGCAGAAACATAAACATACATTTTTTACCAACTGGAATTTAATCATTTAGTCACAACTTGTTATGTTAAAAAATAAATAATTGTCCAAGAGACGTCCTTAAGCCTTGGATTGACTCTTCTGATTTTTAAGTCTGAACTAAACATAAAAGCTACATCCTATGACATGATGAAAACACAGTTCTGGATATACAGCTGTTACAAAGCAATGCTGACACCTACAGAGAATGTATGCAAATATCCAAGTTTAA